>NW_024067698.1:0-300000 GCF_009389715.1 Phoenix dactylifera
CCGTCTGTCTGGTCGCCCATCCTAACATCAAGCAGTCATAAGCAAACAACAAATGAGAGATCGGAGCGGCCTCTTGTACTGGCCTATAGGCCTCCAAGGCTTGGGTGTGCACTATATGTCGAAAAGCTCTAGAGAGCGCATTTGCACAAATAATAAAGAGAAAGAGGGACAAAGACATCCCTGGCGAAGCCCACCCAAAGACTCAAAGTATTGGGAAGGCGTACCATTCACTAAAATAGCAAAGGAGGGAGCCCTCACGCACCCCATCACCCATCTAATCCAAGTCTCATAGAAGCGAAAAACCTGAAGGGAGAGCCGAATGAAGTTCCAAACTCATCCTATTATAAGCCCTCTCCATATCTAGCTTGATCCCCATCAGGTTCCTCCTCATCGGAGCTCTCCTAAGGTCGAATATAAACTCATGAGCAATAAGGACATTATCTGAGCATGCTCTGTTCCCCCCACAAATGCTCCCTGCTCAGGACTGATAAGTCTCGGAAGAATGCCCCTCAACCTGGCTACTAGGATCTTCGTCGTCGTCTTGTACAAGGTGGTGCATAGGCTGATCGGACGAAAATGGCCAGGCTCAGTGGCGTCCATCCGCTTTAGGATCAGGATAACAAATGTCCTCTGCCAATCTGGGGACATCACGGCTGTGCTAAAAAACTACTATATTGCCTCCATCACATCCCGCCCCACTAGCATCCAATACCTGTGGAAAAATACCGGTGGAAACCCATCCGGTCCGGATGCCTTGTCCCCCTTATGTTAACCCTGAAAGACTTGAACTAGCCCGAGCACGCGGCGTGCCGGGACTAATTCAAACCTGATAGGAAGTAATATTGCATTTAAGTTCTTAAAATTACTGATAGTACAAATAAGTTTTAAAAATTGATAGAAGGAAGTAATATTGCCGATGCTTCAAAAGTTTTGTAACATTCCTATCAATACAGAGACTTGTCTATAATTTCCTTCTATAATTGATACATGCTTAACATTCCTCAAGTTTACTCATAGCTAAATTGATGATCGTATCTCCTCTACCTCACTGCTTGACCCCTTTTAGTATAAAAGCATTTCATGCTAACAGTTCTCATGCTTAAGTAATTATAAAATATATCACATTTATCTTAATAATTTTCAAAAGTATATGCAACTCCTCCAGCTATCATTCAAAATAAATCATAAGAAGACTTGTTAATATACAATAAATCTTGAGTAAGACTTGACTTGTATTTAGTTAATTATCAGATTATATTTCATGCCGCATGGACATGATGAATTATTGCTTGTTTTCATAGAAAATTATGTAATGTACACTTTAGCATTCATACGATATTAATCAAGAAAAAAGCCCCGTAGGAAGTTCTTCTCAAGAAGAGAAATGAAGACCATGAACATAAACAGTAGTCACTACATAAACCTTGAGTTTAAGCAAGATTTTTGCAAATTAGAGCAGTGGTTTACATTAAAGCTATTGGTCATGGGGCAAAGGGTGAGATATCTTATATAAGTTTTCTTCTTTGGGGTGGGTTAGGTCTGATGCTCATTGAATTATCTGATGGTATAATATAGCATTAGCCCTTAGACCATGCATGAGTTACGCTAAAATATAGTCACATGTGAGATAAATATGAACATGGCATCAAAGCTGAAATGCATGATGAAAGGGCTTGTGCTGCATTTGATCATTAGATTGTCCAAACCAACTTCTGGATCCAACATTCTTTGTATTATAATTTTGAGTAAATTACAATTTTTTTTGAGATTAAAGATAAATTATATTTATATCTAATAATACAAAAAATCTATACTTAACTCTTTGAGGTTTATTTTTTATCTAATACTTTCATACATAACTTAAGAGAATTTAGATACCGTATCAGAAAAATTTGAAAAATAACTAATATAATATTACCTGACTTAACAACCATTTAAGAATATCAGAGAATATATATATATATATTAATATATATATTATTATAATATATGAGATAAATGGATTCATTAATATTATTAAGATAACTAAAAATAAATATAAATTTTATAAATTATTAAATATAAATATAATCAACATGAACTTGAGAGAATTTTTTATAATTTTTTATAATTTTTGCTTTCAGTCGCAAAAGTCCAAAATATAAACCGGCCGCCCGGTGCTGAAACTAGAGATGGGCACCGTGCCGGGCCGCCCATGGCCCAGCACGGCCCGGCACGAAGCGGGCCGTGCCTGCACGGCCCATTAAAGGGGGCCGGGCTGGGTTACCACTTTCTGGCCCGCGGGCCGAGCCCGGCACGGCCCATAACGGCCTGGCCCGGCACGGCCCATAAGGGCCTGGGCCCGGCACGGCCCGGTTCAAGCCAGGCAAGGCACAATAAGGGTTGGCGAACATGGTAGGCACATTACAAATCAATACACGAAGGAGAGGACGACGATCGTTGGAAGGGGTCTTCTGAGATAGGTTCCGTCCAGATTGCTTCTGCCTTACTAGTTGCCCCTTACCTTCAGACAGAAGAAAGAATACCTATTGCAAGAGAAAAAGAAGAGCAGGCAGTCAGAAATCGATAAGGGCCGTGCCGGGCTCGGCACGGCCCACGAGCCAGCCCGGAACGGCCCATAAGGGCCTGGGCCGGGCCAGGCACGGCCCGTCCCCCTTAAAATAAATGGAAATAATTTTTTAATAAATTAATAAATATTGAAAACTAAAGATTTATTAATATAAAGCCACCTTAATGGTGGGGGGTCTGGCATAGACCCCTACCAGTTTATTAATTTAAATCAAAATGGTACATGAAGGGAGGTTTGGACCTTGGTCTGACCTCCAGAATACAATAAGAAAGGAGAAAAAATAGAGATAACTCACTTTAACAATTAAAAAATAAAAATATACAATTATAAAAAATTAAGAAATCTTACTAATCATCAGTGATTCAGTATTCACTATTCAATAGTGTTTGTATCATCATCATCAGAGGATGTTGTATTCTGTCCACCTTTATCTTGAAGTCTCGCCTCAGCATCCAACCAATCTTTGAAGCAGAGAAGCATCTCAACCGTTTCGCCAGTCATCCTACTTCTCTTTTCGTCAAGAACACGCCGACCTGCACTAAAAGCGGATTCCGATGCTACTGTGGACATCGACACAGCTAAATATCGCGTGCAATTGCAGACATAACAGGATATTGATTTTTAACACTCTTCCACCAAGATAATACATCTAGATTCTCTATTTGATTTTCATCATATGCAGACTGAAGATCATTTTATAAATAAAATTCTAGTTCACTACTTAAAGATGAAGAAGATGAAGATGAACTTGAAGCATGTGTGTGTTTTCTCTGTGCAATGAATGAAAAAATAGATGACAAACAAGAACTACTAGAAGAAGAAATAGAGCTTTGTACGGAGAATCTAGATCCACGATTTTTTTCATCATATATAGCATAAATATCATAAAGAAGTTGTTTTACCTCAATTTTAGCCGGTTCAGGATCTTGAATCATATTTTCACAGTATGCATCAAGTAAAATTAGCACGCCATTCAATTTAACTCTTGGATCAAATACAGCAGCTAAGTTATGCATAGGACATATCTTGTCCCAATATTCATTCCATTTAGATTCCATTTGTTCAATAATAGGTATTAAAACATCATCATATCTATGTTCTGCAAATTTTTGACTAATTATATATGCTTGTTGTAAAAATGAACATGAAGTTGGATAATAAATACCAGAAAGAACATTAGTAGTATTATAAAAACTAAGCAAAAAATCTTCCAAAATTTTTTCTTTATTCCAATCAGTTTCAGTCAATGTAAAGCCTAATTCACAATCATTAATATATGCACTTAATAAGTTTTTATATGGGTATGCATCATGTATCATGCTATATGTTGAGTTCCAACGAGTAATTACATCAAGTTTAAATTTTTTAAAATGTTTACCATGATTTATACATAGTTCCTTAAATTCTTGAAGTCTTGATTTTGAAGCATGAATAAAAGAAACTGCATTTCTAATTTTTGAAATCACATCTTGAATCATGCCCATGCCAGCTTGAACAGAAAGATTTAAGATATGACATGCACATCTAATATGCAATAAATTTCCATTTAACATGGGATGCAATGAGTCCTTTAATAATGTAACAGCAGAATTATTATTAGATGCATTATCAAAAGTAATAGACATAATTTTATCATTAATATTATATGAACATACAGTTTGATAAATGGCATTTGAAATTTGTTGCCCAGAATGTGGAAAATCAAAAGCACGAAAAGCAAGAATACGTTTATTTAATTGCCAATCATTATTAATATAATGAGCAGTAATGGCAATAAAACAATTACTACCTACAGATGCTGACCAAATATCAGAAGTTAATGAAATTTTTACATTTAAAGTAGAGAGTGTTTCAATTAAAGTTTGTCTCATTGCTAAAAAGTTAGTCATAGCTACTCTTCTAAATGTACGCCTACTAGTTCTTTTGTAAGCAGGTTGTAGGTTTAATTAAACATATTCTTCAAAATTAAAAGATTCACATAAACTAAAAGGTAATTCATCCTTAACTATCCATTTTACAAGTGCTTTTCTTTGATTTTCATGATTATATGCAAAATTACCTACAAGTGATCCCCCTTGTATATTAAGGGTACTTTGAGCATAAGAATCATGCATCTTATGACTCTCTTGATGTCTTTTTAAATGGCCTGTTCCCCCACTACTACTACAACTATAAAGTTTGGCACATTTTTTACATTTTGCTTTCCAGACTCCATCAAGCATAATTCTATCAAATTCATTCCATACAGCACTAGTCCTCTTACGAGAAGAGGTTTGATCTTCACTCGGTTCACTAGTTCTAGAGGAACTAGGAACATGGGGTTGGGGATTAGTTTCTTCTCCCTCAGAAACAGGAGGAATGCCAAAATGACTTTCCTCAAAAGATGACATATCTAAATTGATGAATGCAAAAAATAAAAACTAACCACAAGGAGGAATTGAGTAGAGGGTCAGAGGGCAGAGGTAGAGCCGAGATTCTGAGCTTCCTCTTGTGCTCTCAACAGGAGTGACCTTCTTTTCTCAACAGGAACCTCCTCTTGTGTAGCACTTGAACACTTGCTAAATGTAAACTAAAAATTAAATTGCTAGAAGAGCACTTTAGAAGAGAGAAATAGTAGTAGTAGAGAAGGAGAGAATAGTTGGTTTGGTGTGGTGAGAATGAGGGAGGAAAGGGGTATTTATAGGACTCCAAAAATTTTTTTCCCCAAATACCCCTCAAATTAGCCGTTTTTGGACTGTTGGGAGGGGTATTTTGGGAAAAAACCAAAAAATAGCCGTTGGAAACGGCTATTTTCTTCCCCCCCGCCAGACGGGCCGGGCCAGGCACGGCCCGTAACGGGTCCAAACGGGCCGTGCCAGGCACGGCCTGTCTCGTGCCAGGCATGGCCCGTAACGGGCAGAATTTTTCTGCCAGACGGGCCGTGCCTGTCTCGTGCCAGGCACGGCCCGTCTGGCAGCCCGTGAGGGGCCGTGCCTGGCACGGCCCGTCTCGTGCCGTGCCGGGCCCGACCCGCCAATCCACGGGCCTGGGGCCGGGCCGGGCTTGGATTTTTGGCTGAGCGGGCCGGGCCAGGCACGACCCGTTTAGTCCGTGGCCTGGTGGGCCTGGGCCGGGCCGGCCCGGCACGGCCCGATGCCCATGACTAGCTGAAACCGGTCCATCTCCTTTACGCAGCATGCCCCGGCGTTCGGATCGCTTCGAGATCTGTGCGGTGGGTGATCTAACGGTGCTGGATGCGGTCTACGGAAACGCCATCATGGTCATGGCAGGGCCCCCCGATTTTTGCGGTTCCGCAGAAAAACTGAAAAAATCGTTTTAACCCTTCAAGCCTTATTTATTTATTTATTCAGTCTTTTCTTTGCCTTTCGGCAGAGAACCAGATCAAAAGCCTCGGCCCCCACCACTCTCCCCTCCGTTCCCCCCACGATTCCTGGAGTTCGAAATAGAAAAAGGGATAGAAAAGCCCGAAAGGAGTACGGAAATTTCGCTTTCTTGCATGTATCTTTGATTCCCACAGGTAGCTTTTCTTCAGATCCCATCAGCAAATCGTGAGGTCTCTTTCTTGTTTTGGGATTGTGAGGGCTTTTTTTCCTAAGGTTATTCGTTTTCTTGGAACAAGATGCGTATTCTCAGATTGGAATCGATCAAGATCATGGTTTATGATGATGTCGATCTGAAATTGATTCAAAGATTGGATTTTTTCATTGTGTTTTGATTATTTCGACTCTTGATCTTGTGAAACCCGGGGATTGAATTGCGAAAGAGATGTCAGCTGCTGGGGTCCTCGTCTCCGATCCCGGGCTCCAGAGCCAATTCACCCAGGTGGAGCTCCGCGGCCTTAAATCCAAAGTAAGCGTTCGAAACGACCCTCCTCCTTTTATTTGGTTGTGATGAATATCCGATGGTATCGCTTCTTGACTTGAGAATTATATATTTATATTTGTGCTGTTCATTCTGTGATGGGATTGGATAGTTTCTTTCCGCGAAGGAGTCGGGTCCTGTGAAGCTGGGAGATCTGCCACCGATGATGGTGAAGTTGAAGGGTCTCAATGAGTTGCTCACCGAGCAAGAAATAACGGCGATCTTGGGCGAGTCGTATCCTGACACCAACAAAGATATAGACTTTGAGTCATTCCTTCGGGTATTGTTCTTGAGCTTTGGGTCATTGTTTCTTGGTCGAAGTTTATGTATGATGAGAGTCGGGGAAAGATTGATGGAGCAGAGTTGATTTCTTGGGCAGGTATATTTGAATCTACAAGCGAGGGCAGCAGACAAATTGGGCAGCACGAAGAACTCCTCATCATTCTTGAAAGCAACGACCACCACACTCCTTCACACCATTAATGAATCAGAGAAGGCATCGTATGTGGCGCATATAAACAGTTATCTTGGGGAGGATTCATTTCTGAAGAAGTATCTGCCTCTCGACCCTGCCTCCAATGATCTGTTCAACCTTGTGAGGGATGGTGTCCTCCTCTGGTGAGTTATTGTTCTGTACGTTGTATATTTGTTTGACAAAGCTTGAGAGAAGAAACAGATAGTTATGATTGCTTTTGCATGTCAATGTTTGCAATTCTGTTCTGTAAATGCTACTGGTTTTTAGTAAGAGACCTGATTTTATCCACAACTATCAATAACAAAAAGTTCTCTGATATGATTTAGTAAATTGATCAATGTTGCGGTGCCGGGGACAATAGATGAAAGGGCAATCAATACGAAACGAGTACTCAATCCATGGGAGAGGAATGAGAATCACACTCTTTGCCTTAATTCTGCAAAGGCTATTGGGTGCACCGTGGTTAACATTGGAACACAGGATTTGGTTGAAGGGAGGGTAAGTGCGAGTGAAGTTGTCATTTGATAAAATGGCCATCTAATTTAATATTTCCTTTTTGGCTTCATTAGTTTTGGTGTAATTATTTATAAGTTTTTCTGGTCAAGTATCTTCTTGCTTGCTTTTGTTTTGAGGAAAAATATCCAGCTTGGACAACATGTTTGACAAAGACACCTACCATTTTTTTTTTATCTTCTTGCTTGTGTTATTAAAATGAATTGAATAGTTTTTTTTATTTAGTTATTACCCATTAGTTAGTGCAACTTGTATCATAACCAAGCGTTGTCCCAACTATTTGGTTGATGCTCGTTGTGCAAATGTTCCTATTTAGGGCCATCCTTGATGTTACTTGAAGCTCTTTGACATCTTTTATCATAGCCTCCATTCATATTATTTTAGGTTTCCCTTTTTTCTGCATTTATCAACTCAAATTAAAGTATCTCTTATGATTTGAGCCTAAGCAGATCTTCATTATAAATGCCTATTACCATCTTCATTGATTCCCAGTCACTTTGTCCTTAGTTTGTGCAACTCTTCTAGCTCCTCTCACATATTGAATTCTTACTTTAGTCTTCCTATTTATACGACATATTCATCTTAACATTCTTACTTTAGTTTTCCCGAACCCTCTTTATTACTTAATACTTTGAGCAATGGGACACTGCTAAGATATGCATCGATCACATAACACCAAGGCATATATTCATCGCATTGAACTAGTTCTAATTATATAACATATGTTTTCATCTATCTCTTTGTTATTTTATATAATAAAGACCAAATAACAAAAATCAGTCGCTTTATACTACCTCTTGTCCATCAATCTTAATTGAGGCCTTATCTTTTTTCTTTTTTTGTATTTCCAATAAAGTTGCATTCCATATACTTTATTTTTGTTTTGCTGATTTTTAAACATTTCTCCTCTAAAGCTTAGTTCCATAAATATAATTTTGTACTAATCTAGATTTTTCTTATTAATTGACGTTATATGGTCCATGCATAATATCCCCCATTATACATCTTTTTGAACATTAATAATAAGTTAAAGGATTATACAACCTTAACTATTCTAGAAAGCTTCTGTTTGTGTTTGAAAATGGCTTTTGGTCTTTTAGTTTTCTTTAGAAGCTGCTTTCTAAATTAGAAGTTGCTGCTATGAGGATCCTGTTTGAAAATTGTCTACTTTTTGTTGCATGTGGAGCACCCTGTGCTCTTATTTCTTAATTAACTCGGTACTCATTTCTTGCCATCTGAACTGAGAAATTATTATTATTTTTTTTATGCAGCCTCATTTGGTACTGGGGTTGATATCTCAAATTATAAAGGTACACACTGGAACTCTCTCTCTCCTCCTCCCTCCATCCCTCCTTGCTCAACAGCAGTTGTTTGCGATCTTTAATTGAAGTGATTCAATGTTCTGAAAAGAGGGTTATTATAAGAAGAATTGATGGTTTCATTTGAGCATTGCAACTTTGATGGCTCAGGTCATGCAAGCAATAGGCTAAAATAGTTGTTCTCTCTGGAAAGAGAGAACCTTATATATACAGTATGTATGATGATATATCAAGAATCCAGTAATGTACTTGACTGACCGGGTGACCAATAATCAGATACAACTGTTAGCGGATCTTAACCTCAAGAAGACACCTCAATTGGTAGAGTTGGTGGATGACAGCAAGGTCACGTAACAGTAACCTTTTTTTTCTGTTTTTTGGATGCCTATAACATAGCATTATAGGATAATTATGTAACTTATAATGCTGGTATGTGATATGCAGGATGTGGAAGAACTGATGAGCTTGGCACCAGAAAAAATGCTACTGAAATGGATGAATTTTCATCTCAAGAAAGCAGGTTACAAGAAAACTGTAACAAATTTTTCTTCTGATGTTAAGGTACATACCAGAATTTGAATTAGAAGATTTTGTATCATTTTTTCTCCTTCAGTTATGCGCACCATGTTGACCTCACTAACAATGTTCCTAAAATATATTAGAAGATAGAGTAAATCATACGCGCATAGTGACAGCAACATTATCATTGAAATGCCATGATCCAGAAAACTTTTAATTCAGGTTTTAATATTGCATTCATGCTGGAACCCTTTGAGTTCAGATTAATGTTTATACTTACATGAATCCTGCTCGTGCGTGGACACTTTTGAAAGCTTATCATTTCCCAACAAATCCTAGTCCTGTTTTTTATGCGAGAGGATCAAAAAAACATCATGGGAGAGGGACTTATGGTGATCTGCTGTATTAATGCGCTATTTTTTTCCTGACCAGGAGTGTTAAGTACATGGGTGCTTCTGTTCTGAGTTCTGACAAATCGATACTTCTATTCTGTTATAACTAAAATGATGTCTCTCATACAGATAATTTACAATAGGACTTTTTTGAGAGCATCTTTATCATTTTATGGCTGTAAATTCGTGCCACATTGGATATGATCATAGATCTTCTGTCATCAAGAGCAGCATTTCTGTTTTTGCTAAAAACTTATATTTGGTTTCTGGTAATTAATATTATTAAGGAAGCAAGTCAGATGTCTCGAAGAAGGTAATAAAAAGAAAAATATTTTAAAATGGAAAAGGAACAGACTATTCTGCTCTGCAATTGACAATTGTGAACATCAATGACATTCTAAGATATATAATTCCTCGTCCATCAAAAAATTTAAAATTTACAGCTGTAACATTGGAGATTCTTTTCTACCTCTAAAGCTCCTTTAGGTGTATGTTCTGTTCCATATGATGGCACTATGTTTGTAGAATTTGATCAATTATTTGTACATTGAAATAAATTTGGTGATATTTTTTAAACAGCAACTTTGTTGACTCATTTCATTTGTCAACCTGGAGAATTTGATAGACACGTTTATCGAGTGAGATAGTTGCTTTTCTAACCATCATGGAGTACTGCTCTTGCATGTACATGTGATTAATGTTTCTCTTCTTGGGATTTTCTTCTCATTCCTTTCTCTTTCCGTTATGCATCCGTTAGTTATTACAATGTTTTCTTTATCTCACAAATGCATATACTTACAGGATGGAGAGGCTTATGCTTACCTTCTCAATGCTCTTGCTCCCGAACTTTGTAGCACAGCCACCTTGGATACCAAGGATCCTAATGAGAGGGCAAAAATGGTACTGGACCAAGCAGAGAAATTGGATTGCAAAAGATATTTATCTCCAAAGGACATTGTTGAAGGCTCTCCTAATCTGAATCTTACATTTGTAGCACAAATATTCCAGCACAGGCAAGAACTTGCTTTTCCTTTTTCCCTTTATACATTGTGCATTGTAAAGGGCTCCATTGATTGTTTATGAGTGGTTTATTGCATTTCATTGGAATAATATAGTAAATATATTAAACTAATGGAGACATTTTAAAACAATAGTTTATTCTTCCTTTTTGGTTTTAGTTTTGCCGTTGGTTTTCATTTGATGTCAAATTCTCTGGCTGGCAAGTTCATGTCCTTTTGCTACTTCCATTTAAGTTTGCTATTGTCTTTCTGTCCTTGCTTCTTAATCAATCCAAGGTGATTTTTAGACTCCCAAAATTGTTTTCTAGTTTCAATGCATTTGCTCAGATTTAGAATATGAAAGAACTCAAATAAAAAAATAAGCTCATATTATGAAAATTTTGTTTACAGATTGACTTCTCAATTAAAGAAGATACATCCTCAATTTTTGATGGAGAAGTAATGAAAAAGAAGGAAACAGGGAACAAGAATAGACAATTTATATGTTCACTTATTTTTGAAGATTTACAACAACATTTTTCTTTCAAAGACCTAAAAGATACCCTTGTGGTAAAAGGAGTCTTTTAAAGACTTACATTACAAAAATAATCATAAGATCTTAGTTTAGATTGCTTTGATGGCCAGAAGAAAAATGGCAAACAGGAAGAATAGAGGCCCAAAATGCTGTTTGGTTACCTACGATCTGGGGTAAGAATAATAGTTTTTAGTGATGAAAAGGGGTGTAGCTTTCTCTTGAAAAAGAAAGGGTGTGTAGCCTTTGTTTTATATCTTCTTGTTCCATAGAAATTCTTTATTTTTCTCTCCAATGAGGGAGATCTCACTTAAAGGTCACCACCGAGTTCTCCTTTTTAAAAAAGCTGATGGTCTCACCTCTTAAAACTTTGCCTGTATCATTTATATCATGGATGCACTACTGTCTAAGTTATGTACCAAAAATATGATCCATTAGCTGGTATAGTATCATCCCTCAAATCAGTGCTTGAATTTGCAATTAACCCCTAAAATAATATGAAACTACTAAACTTTAAGAACTAAATTACAACCAACTCAGTTACTCCTAGATGGTTTTGTGCACATCAGTCCCTCCATTTTGGTTCATCACATGATCATGCTTATTGCATCCCTTCCTCCCCCCAACCCCCCACCATTCCTGTTGGACCATTGTTAACTTGCATGACATGGGACAAAACCATATCTCTATCTGTATATGGCTTATGCTGTTATAGTGCACTCATTCTAACTCTACCCTTCGCAGGCTCAAAACATATCCTCCTTTGCACTCTTTTCTTTGCATGCTCATTTATTCTAAATTTTTCTATATTTCCCAAACCTTCATGCGTATGGTATAATTGGTCTGAAGGTTCTGTGCTTAGCTGTCGCATTCAATGATTACAAAAGACTTCATGGAACTTATCCACTTTATTGACCATGTTCAAATATCTTAAAAAGATTCTTTTGCGAGCCTATTTGTATAATTGAACTTAGTGTAAAAAGATATCTGTTGAGGAAAACTCTCTACCTTTCCATATTCACCGCATTCTGCATTATGGCCATTCCTAGTATGCCCTTAGTTGGTGTCTATTTTTTTAGATCATTAAAATAAAAAGTAGATGAATTTAAAAATGAGCCAGTCTATTGTCATCACCACCTTGCTGACAGCAATCACATACCCAGCTCCAACCTCATAGCAATGGCCCTTTTATTGAGTATGTGTGGAGTATAAGATTGACCTCCAGTGATGGCTGATTGCCATTAGGAACTCCCTAGTCTCTTCTCGAGTAGTTTGTACATCTTTCTTTGCTCCCATATATTTGTTTAGCTTTTATGAATACTAGATCCTGACACGTGTGATGTGCATGATTTTTTTTCTCAAAAAAAAATATTGGATGGTCCTCATCACATCTATCTGTCTTCCAACACTTGGGATTAGGAAAGACTCTAATCTCTATTGGATATCCACTGTAAAATAAAAAATAAACACGGCAAATTTTCCCTCTTTTTTTGGTGCTGGATTTACATGGATTCTGGAGAAACAGAGAAGGAAGTCAATTAGGAAGACTTCAGGCATGGAGGTCCACCTCTTAGCCATTAGCATTACATATAGTTAGATAACATCAGATACGCCTTGGTCTCATGGCTTGATAAATGAGCTCCCTTGGTATATCAAATTTGTTTACCAGATCGTTAGCACTCTTGTGTCTGTCCCTTCTTTTCAAACTATTTTTTTCCAGTCAGTTGCATGGAAAGTGAAGCCGACATAGTTTCATGAAGTCCTTGTTACCTAATATAGTTAAAGTATTATCCCATGTTGTTTCATTGGAATGAATTGGAAGTTCTATTCCACAATGATCCTCATCTCATGTTTTTTCATGTTTATAAATTTTATCACAGTGAACTTCCTCCATTCATATAGCACAACTAGCTTCATCCTAGTCTTCAAAATATTTTTCCATCCCTGAGTGAAACGAAAGACAGAAAAGGTGGTGCCTGTTATCTTTTCTATTGTGGCACCTGTGCACAAGATGCCCGCCTGCGACACTCCCTTTTCTTCTGTTCCATTGCAAAACAGGGCCTCACCTTAAGTCTTCTGAAAAAGAAGGTTCCAGTGAATCCAAGGAAAACAGCACATTTATGGCCATGACCAGCTAAAGATCACTGCCATCTCACAAATTGGATTCGAAGCAACTTTATTTTATAAGCATTCTTATAATGACCAAGGCCCATTCTTGTTTTTCTAACTTAATCTTAGAGCCTTTACAACCCTAAATGCCATTCATAAGCATCCTCCATTCCAAATTTTCATTGCTTTCCTACAAGCTTTACACATCTTCTATATCTATGTGGTTAATATTAGAGTTTTGATAACAGCCATTACTATTCATTGTAAAAAGAAAGTACCAAAAATCAACAGCAAAAAAACAACATTATTTGGTTGTCACTGTTCATGGAATATTTGACAAACATCATGTTGGAGCAGCAAAAATCACCCTCACCAGGATGAAGAGTAGGGAAGGATGAAACATCTGAAAGGAAAAAAATACCTCCATCTTTTAATATAGGCAATAGATGTTCAAGGCTGGAAAAAATTGTCTCAAGCCCTGCCTTCTGATCATTATTTAAAAATAGTGAGGTGTTAATCTATTAAACATTTAGATGTATTTATATAATTACTTTCTTGTGGGAATATTGAAATGATGATCGGTAATATTCATTAGAGTTCTTTCTACTCTAATATACTCTATCTCATTTTAAGATGTAAATGTAGCGTAGTACTAATAATCTTTATGTTATACAGGAACGGTCTGTCTGCTGACAGCAAAAAGGTGTCCCTTGCAGAGATGATGCCTGATGATATCCAAGTATCTAGAGAAGAAAGAGCCTTTCGGTTGTGGATCAACAGTCTTGGAACTGCAATATATGTTAATAATTTGTTTGAAGATGTCAGAAATGGGTAAGTTATATTTGACATATGGTGATGGCTTATTTTGCTATCTTGCTAAATGATAAAAGTACATGCAGATGGGTTCTTTTGGAAGTACTTGACAAAGTGTCTCCTGGATCAGTTAATTGGAAGCAGGCAACAAAACCTCCTATCAAGATGCCATTTAGAAAGGTGGAGAATTGCAACCAAGTTATAAAGATTGGAAAGGAGTTGAATTTTTCACTAGTAAATGTTGCTGGGAATGATATTGTACAAGGAAATAAGAAGCTCATTCTTGGTAAGTGGTATGTTGTTCTGAGGGTACTGATTGTTCTTTTTTATTTTGTTAAGTTTAATATTTTCCATACTATATTAATTGTAATATAAAAAAAAATTCCCCTTTTTTAGCTTAAATTCTAATGAGACTGGTGGTCAGTCTTATTGCACTACTCTTAGAGGCACGAACATTCCTTTTAGGTAGCCTGATTGTTTTGTCTGCATATTGTGTATGTACAGACATACAGAGACATGCTCTGCTCCTAAATCTTTCTTTGCCCACATATTATTGTGTATGGATATTGTATGAGTGGAAAATTAATGATTCAGAAATGAAGTTTTCAGAACATATATCCGCCAGCATATCTTTTCCTTTTTTAGTTTCTTTGATAAGGTAACAGTGTGCTAGATGGCATTACAAATTGTTTTACTTTACTGAGCACTGGATTCTGTTGTTTCTTTTTTCTGGGGCATAGTTATCACATTGATACTTGAGGTGTTCGAGCAAACTTTTTATAGCAGATTATTTCTATAGATATGCCTGTTTCCATTGTTTACTAGTTTGGTGAAGGTCTCAGCTACAAATTGTTAATGGTGCACTGAATCAAGTCAATATGCCTAATTGAAGAAGATTGTTTATGGTAGATGAAATCCTTTGTTTTGATTCATTTTGTAGGTTATCGAAATTTCTGGAATAAACTTCAGCCTTCGAAACTACTTAGAGTTTAGCCACTTTTGAGCACTGACTAATTTAACTTTGCTTAATCATCTCTGTAAATATATGGAGATAGGCTGTACATCAGAGGTATTGAACCAGAGATGATCACGGTAAAAGTGGGCCTCGTAAAATTCCTTATCTTCTGACTGCTATTTAAAGTTATAGCTATGCAAAATAAATTTGTTAGGTTTTAGGTATGCAGGAGTCACTACTTGGAAACAAAATAATCGACTTTGCTTGGTCATTTCTTCAATATATCATGCAAATATATTCAACAAGAGACTAGCAGAATAAAAGGTGTGCTTATGGGTTCCCATGTCCACATACTTCTTTTTAAACTTATTGATGCAAAACAAATTGTTAGCTGCCAAATATATGTTATTATACATTATAACCATTAACCCTCAGTTTCATCATCACCTTCTCATGGGTTGCTTTCGTTATATCTTTTGTCACATCTGGTTGATGTTAATCATCATTTTGCAAACTTCAAGCAAATGGCTACCTTGGTGCAATAAATTTTTAAAGCAAAAGGCAGTTGAGGAAGAGTGGTAACATGTGTTTGGAGTGATAGAAGATGCACTAAATAAAATTAAGCTTATCCAACTATTACGGTTCCATTTTTCTTTTTTCCATCTTTAACATGCAGAAAACTAAGAGGGTTTCCTTTGTATGACCTGAAGAACATAAATATAGAAGGTTCCGATACTTTTCCACCACGGAAATAGGGTGAGGTTAAAATACCCGTCGGTGCGATTAAAAAACATTCCCACTACAAAATTCAATGCTTGTGATTGAAAAATGAAAATCTAAATATTGGATGTGATCTAGAAGGCCTAAAATGTGTCTACTTACAGAAAATCATATGTTCTGGAGACCCCTAGACTTGGCAAGAGGCCATTCCAAAATCAACACGCTATATCATCCCATCATAATTTCATACTTGGGATGCCTTGATGCTAGGCTAGGGCTCTCCGAAATATAATCTTTTGTAGATAGATATTCTAGGCCATCTAGATCACATCCAAGGTTTAGATTTCCATTTTTCAACAACAAACATGAATTTGGTGGAAGATGTAAAGTCCTTTCTTTACACCCGGTGGGTAACATAACCGCACCCATACACACAAAACATTTATACGTACATACTTACATATGCATATACATATACATATACATGATTGCTTATTTCTGCTGATCTTGGTCTGACCTTTTATTTTTTGTGCCATTAAAAATGGTTGACAGGTTGCTGCTTCAAGCAATAATTTGACTCTTTCATCTTGCTTTCTTTTAGCGTACTTGTGGCAGTTAATGAGATCCAATATTCTCCAGCTCCTGAAGAACTTGAGATGCCACTCCCAGGGAAAAGAGGTATCAGATGCTGATATCCTAAGTTGGGCCAACAATAAAGTGAAGAAATCAGGCAAAACTTCTCAAATGGAAAGTTTTAAGGTACTCTCATCAATTTCCCACTGCTTGTTAGCTCTTTTTTTTTGAGAAATATTACCTGTCAGCTCTTTAAATATTATTTTTCTCTCAAGTTTTCCTCTTTTACTTTCTTTGTCCCACCAGGACAAAAGCCTATCAAACGGAATATTTTTCCTTGAGCTTCTTAGTGCTGTCAAGCCAAGGGTTGTAAACTGGAAACTTGTTACAAAGGGTGAAGATGGTATGCTCTTTCGCCAGTACACATCAAATCTAATATTCATCTGTTATTGTGTGGCAATCAATCTTGAGGTCCTGGATGTGCATGTTTGTGAGATAAATTTGTGGACTTGTTTTGTATGTTTACAGAAATGAAGGTGCGAGAATGGAATTAGGTTGAATTTACTCTTGTTAATCATATACAGGATCACCCATTGTTATGATCTTATTGTCACATACAGGATCACCCATTGTTATAATCTTCTGCAGATGAACAGAAGAAGTTGAATGCTCAATATATAATCAGTGTCGCGAGAAAGCTCGGATGTTCCATCTTTTTGTTGCCTGAGGACATAATGGAGGTAAAATTAGTATAACCAAGATCCTCAAATGTAGCAATATACTTTTAGATCTTCATGTTGTGCGCACAACCCATATTAGAGCACAATTTACTTCTGATTTTTTTTTTGTTAATTTGTAAGCATAACCATGAATTTATCAAATCCTGGATTATCTATGCCAAGCATATTTTATTTCACTGATCATTGGGATGCCAGCACCTTCCTGTACAATCACCTTTTTGGTAAAACCGCTATTGTCAGATGGCCAAAATCATCGGATGGAATTGAATAATTGGCTTGTTTATTAATTGATGGACCATCCTTCCTTTTGCCTTTGGTCCTGAAGAAGCTTTGGGCATTTTTTTCTAATTCAATTCTTATGCATTGAATGTTTCTTGCTGCTGTGGCAGGTAAACCAGAAGATGATCCTTACGCTAACTGCCAGCATCATGTACTGGAGTTTGCAGCAACCTGCAGAGGACTCTGAAGCACTCTCAGAAACTACAGAGCCTGCTGTTGAGGTGTCTGAGCCATCCACCTAGGATGCTGCCTCACAGAAATCTCCCTAAGATAAGATGAAGTGATGTTGCAAACAGCATTTCAAACTGAACTGTTGATGATGTGGCTTCAGACATCTCAAAATTTGAAAATGGCAATTGTACTGTTGGAGAGTGACTCATAAACTCAGTCTGTCCAAAGATAAGCAAAGTGAAAAAAAAAGGAGAAGGCACCGAGCATTATGGTAGAAAATTTTTTATAGATCCACCATATAGTAGGATGCTTTTTTGTATCTCATAGTGGTTATAACCAAGCAAAACCTTTTTGCTTTAAGTTTCTCATTTGAGAAGGAAAAGAAAATTATAGGTATCAGAATGTGTTTATAGGTTTTTTAACTCTGTTATAGGTATTCTTTGACAGTCAAATTTTAACTCTTGTCGAATAATTTTTTCAAAAGTAGTGGCATTTTTGTGGCAGGTATGGGAGAGGACAGTTTCTTGGCATGTAATTTTTTTTATAAGAATTCTTGTATGACTTAGCTTGTGAGTCAATATTTCTCTCTTATTATTCAGAAATGTAGAGTCGACAGGTTTTTTTTTCACCAGTGACTTGTTTGGGTAATGGTGTGGTAGAATATTGCTGGTTAAAATCAGCTAACAGGCTCGTCTCGGCTGGTTGGCACCTCCCTCCATGGAAAGCTCCCAATTTTGGCTCAGGATGGTGGCACGTCCACCGAATTTCTGGGGCAAAACTTGGTGCATGATAAATTCAGAAGACTTCGTGGCCTGTGTTGTGATAAAGACCTGGAAGTGGCAATATTTTCTTTGTTTCTTAAGTTTGAAATCTTATGGAATGTTTCAAGCTATCTTTAAAGCAGATGGAAAAGGTTCTGTTCAATGATGTCGTAAATCACAGTGGCTGGCTCATGTGCTTCACCATTGGATTTGAAGGTGCTTTACTTTAGGGTAAAAGATTTGAAAGGTTCTTTCTTTACCCTCTTTAATAGGAGAGCCCTTTTACGTTTTAGTTCTCACTAATGGGGAAGCCTGTGGTAAAATTCACGAAGGACCTGTTCAGATTGTGTTAGCCTAGATGCACAAATATAATTGATAAATTAAATATTTTTAATATTCAAAAATAATAAATAAGAAGAATAAACTAGCAAATAATTAACTTGACAATATACTAATAAAATGAAGAAAGAGAGAGAAGATGGCCTGTGGATCGAAGCACGCTGATGCGCTGTTCCAGGAAAGTTTATGCCCCCCACGCACGGGTTTGCTGGCACAGATCTCTTAGAGATACGACGACCCAATACAGAACCACGTCTTCCCCATTAGTGCGCCTCCAGGGAAGAAAGAAGAGCACGTTCACGCTTGCAGATAGCTCAAAAGAAATTTAGAAAAATTATGAGGAGAAGAAAAATTTTCTTTATTTTTTTTTCCCCAATGATTCCTAGATCCCTTTTTATCTAAGACTCTTGGAATAGGGAGAAAAGAAAATTTTTGATTGTACTTTGAAATAATTCCTAGAGCCATTTATATAGGCTCAGGCACGTCAAAATAAGAAGATTCCCCTCCCGCGGATTGATGACGTGTCTTCTTGTGCTCCTTTGATTCTTCGGCTTATTGCATCTTGGCCGTTCATACTTCCTTCCTTCTTCGAGGGGCCTTTACATGCTTGCTCTTGTGCTGGATGCATGACACTTGTCATGGTTTGCTTTCTTTGGAAATTTTTCCATGTTTGCTCCCTTGCTTGTGCACGAATGCTTGCCACTTGGCCGTTAACCAATTTGGTTTTCAAAATTTTAAATTATTTGATTTAATTCAACAATCCCCCACATAAATTAAATATTTAAAAAATCTAAAGTCAAAATAAAATTAAAAAAAAATAAAATAAAATACTGAGTATCTTATATTATGTAATAGGTATAGGTACCTTTCGGTTTGAACCTTCACTTAGTGACAATTGATTATCTCTGTGGAGCCAAGGTGGACTATGCCTTGAACCTTGGTCCATGGCTCAGATTTCATCAACATCACACATAATATAGCGTGAACATGCTCGAAGCGGGTTTGCGCTTTACGGCCATGCGCAGGTATCTCTTCATGTGTGTTATTAGGGAACAGCCCACTTCCCACAGTCGCGGCCTCACAACTACACGCATATAGGTGAATTCTAAAAAAAGTACGAGCAAGTAGGTACCCTGCCTCATGGGTCTCGGATTCATTAAGAGTAAAAACTCAACCTAACTCTTGCCCTAGGGATGGGAACAAATAGTGCTCCTCATTAGTCACCTATCTAGCTTGTTGCTACCCATTGAACCTTTTCAGGTTGGGTTATCACCGTGGTGACTTTACTTATGGGCTTAGCCCCATCCCCCTCGACAATTCTAGAACCACTGTTCTAGATAATCCTTTGATAAGCTGATCAGCTAGATTCCTTTCGGATCTTACAAAATTTTGTGCAATAAAGTTATTCTTTAATTTGTATCTCAATGATTTATGGCGCACTTTCAAGTGCCTATTCATTTTCACATTTGTATTTTCTTGATTGCATTTATCTATAGCAGATATGCAGTTACAATGAATAGATATAGAAGGTAATGGTGAAGTCTCAAGAGGCAAATCTATCAGTAGATCTCTAAGCCACTCGGCCTCAATGCTAGTGGTATCTAAGGCAATCATTTTAGATTCTATGGTGGTCCTAGCCACTACAGTTTGTTTCGTAGACTTCCATGATACAGCTGCACCTCCTAAAAGGAAGACAAAACTAGCGGTGGATTTGGTGTCAACTATATCACTGATCCAGTTAGCATCACTATAGCCTTTCAGAACAGCAGGATAACCACAATAGTGTAATCCCAGAGATATGGTACCGTTAAGGTACCTGAGAATTCTTTCTAGAGCAGTCCAATGATCATTATTAGGATTGTGAGTATATCTACTCAGTCGGTTCACAGAGTATGCAATATCAAGTCTGGTATAATTTACAAAAAATCCTAAAGAACCAATGATTTGGGCATACAAGCTTTGATTAACTGGATCACCTAAGTTTTTCTTTAGATGAAGAGATGGATTATAGGGAGTAGATACAGGATAACAATCAGTGTAGTGAAACTTTTTTAAGAATCTTCTCCACATAATGGCTTTGGGACAAAGTTATTTCATCTTCATTTTTCATGATTTTAGTATTAAGGATTAGGTCTGCTTCTCCTAAATCTTTCATGTCAAATTTTAGAGATAAAAATTGTTTTACTTCATTAATAATTTCTAAGTCTGCTCCAAAAATTAGGATATCATCTACATATAGACATAAGATTATAATTTTGTTATTCTTCTTTTTATAATATACACATTCATCTGTGTTATTAATTTTAAATCCATTAGTTAGGATTATTTCATCAAATTTAAGATGTCATTGTTTGGGGGCTTGTTTTAGACTATAAAGAGATATAATCAACCTACATACCTTTTTCTCTTGACCTGGGACAATGAAACCTTTGGGTTGGTTCATGTAGATCTCTTCATCTAGGTCCCCATTCAAGAAAGCGGTTTTAACATCCATTTGATATATAACCAACTTATGAATGGAAGCTAAGGCAACAAGAATCCTAATGGTAGTGATTCTAGCTACAGGGGCATAAACATCAAAGAAGTAAATTCCAGATTTTTGAGTAAAACCTTTGGCTACTAACCTAACGTTATATTTGTCAATAGTTCCATCTGGCCTAAGTTTCTTCTTAAAGATTCATTTACACCCTATGAGTTTACTTCCTGGGGGTAGGTCTGCCAATTTTCAAGTGTGGTTTTGGTTTATGGATTGCATTTCATTATCTATTGCTTCTTTCCAGAAAGGGGCATCTAGAGATTTCAAGGCGTCCTCTAAAGAAGTAGGAGTGTTTTCTATTAGGAATGTGTAGTAGTCTTCTCTAAAGTTCTTTTCAACTCTAGTTCTTTTACTTCTTCTAGGTTCAGTTTCTTCTTCTTATTCTTCTCTAAATCTTGTTCTGCTAGAACTAGTCCCTAAATTATTATTGGTATTTATTTGATCATTTATCCTTATTTTAGAGGGAAACATACTTTTAAAGTAGATTGCATCTCTTGCATCCATTATGGTGTTGTTATTAATTTCATTTCTTTGAGAGTTAAATACTAAAAATCTATTAGCATTACTCTCAATTGCATATCCTATAAATATTGCATCTACTGTTTTGGGTCCAATTTTTTTTCTTTTATTTTCTGAAATTTTTACTTTAGCTAAGCACCCCCACACTTTTAAGTATTTTAAGTTAGGTTTTCTATGTTTTCAAATTTTATATGGTTATCATTATGTTTGAATGGAATTCTATTCAAGATATAAGATGTAATTACTAGTGCTTTCCCCAAAGATTTTCTGGTGCACCGGAACTATTTAACATAGAGTTAATCATATCCATTAAGGTTCTATTCTTTGTCTCAGCTACTCCATTAGATTGAGGTGAATAAGAAGCTGTCACTTCATGAATTATCCCATGTTCTTCACAGAACTGGGTCAGCTCAAATGAGGTATATTCACCTCTTAAGATTTTAATCTTTTTATCTGGTTGGTTTTCAGCCTCTGCTTTATATACTTTGATTTTTATTTAGGACCTCATTTTTAGCTTTAATAAGTTAGAGGTGACAGTATCTAGAAAGGTTATCTATGAAAGTTATAAAATATTTATTTCTATCCCTTGAGGTTCTTCCTAAGTCACATACATCACTATGTATGAGTTCAAGGAGATCAAAATCTCTACTTACAGAATGAAAGAGACTTCTCTACACATATCTCACATTTGTCATTATTCTTAAGTTCTGATTTTGGGATTAAGTTCAAGTGCATTAACTTTTACAAATTCTAATTTGATATGCATACTTAATTGACGAGTGCACGACAAGGTGACATGAAAAAGCTAGGTTGCAATCCATGACATTGCCACGTGAGTTGGCTGTGCTTTAGGGAGTATCAAATAAGAAGTTGGGTCCAAATGAATTAATTAATATGGTATGGCTATTAGGGAGGTCATGGATGCTGTGAGTACAAACTTGGCCATTTTTTTTTTCATGCTATATACGATGCTAAACTAATACAAACTCTTATAACGAACCCCCTGAAAATTAAGGCCTAGTCAACCAAAAACTTTTGCCAGTAAGGAAGCCACCACATAAAAGAAAATGATGATACAAGCTTTTGTTGTTACGGTCACTACAAGCAAAGAACCATGACTTAAGCTTGTAATTCTAAAAATAATTCTAAAATGTTTTCCTTGATCATCGTACTGCCAAATTTAACAATTCCTTTTCCATATAAAATAATTCTAAAATAAATAATCTCCTAAAAAATTACTAATTTTAATGCCTCTAATAAAATCTTTGCCTGTAAAATAGCCTTCAACGTTTCTTAAGATTTGAATGCGATCATATTATGAACCAATTTCTTAGAACTCCAAAGTTCGTTTGGGGAGCGTGATTGAGACTTGACAAGCAATGACGTGCACACTAGTTCAACCTCCAATGTGGTCGATTGAACACCCATCCCCTGTCCTTTTCTTGACTCCTTATCAGAGTATGAAACAGCGACCCAAAAAATATAAATTGCTACATGAAAATAAATTAAAGAGACTGATTTGTAGCTTAACATAATTTTGGCACATGTAAAAATAAGAAGCTTTATATCAAATTATTGCACCGATATCTAATTTGAACTTTAGATGTCTAATTGAAAAATCCAAAGAATAACAGCCAGATCAGCTCCAGATCGGTGGTGAAGCACTTGGCTCACTTAAGTAACAGCCTTTCTTAAGCACGTATACCTTTTTGACAAACTTTTCTTAGACACCGTTATTCAATAGATAATTTCACTAGGTATCGTTCAATTTTATCCTAAGTGCAATATTAAGCTAGCTCCTATGAATTAACCAATTTTCGAATTTCCGTTTGAATGGAATCTGGAAATTACTCTGTAAGAAGTCTAAATGGAGGTATTAATAAACCTCTTGGAGGTTAAGCAATCTAATATTTTGCTTGAAAAATTAAGTACTAAACTAAAGCTAGCATAAATGTGTAACAGCTAAAACAAAATAATTTCTAATTATACAGCAAAATATTTAATAAATATTGCAATCTAAAATCTAGTGCTAACAGTAGATAAACTTTTCTGGATTGTTAGCCTAGATGCACAAATATAATTGATAAATTAAATATTTCTAATATTCAAAACAATAATAAGAAGAATAAACTAGCAAATAATTAACTTGACAATATAATAATAAAATGAAGAAAGAGAGAGAAGATGACCTGTGGATCGAAGCACGCTGATGCGCTGTCCCAGAAACTGGCATAGATCTCTTAGAGATACGACGACCCAATACAGAACCACGTCTTTTCCATCAGTGCGCCTCCAGGGAAGAAAGAAGAGCACGTTCACGCTTGCAGATAGCTCAAAAGAAACTTAGAAAAATTATGAGGAGAAGAAAAATTTTCTTTATTTTTTTTTTCCCCAATGATTCCTAGATCCTTTTTTATCTAAGACTTTTGGAATAGGGAGAAAAGAAAATTATTGATTGTGCTTTGAGATGATCCCTAGAGCCCTTTATATAGGCTCAGGCACGTCAAAAGAAGAAGATTCCCCTTCCGCGGATTGATGACGTATCTTCTTGTGCTTCTTTGATTCTTCGGCTTATTGCATCTTGGCCGTTCATGCTTCTTTCCTTCTTCGAGGGGCCTTTCCATGCTTGCTCTTGTGCTGGATACATGACACTTGTCATGGTTTGCTTTCTTTGGAAATTTTTCAATGTTTGCTCTCTTGCTTGTGCACGGATGCTTGCCACTTAGCCGTTAACCAATTTGGTTTTCAAATTTTTAAATTATTTGATTTAATTCAACAGATTGTTGTGCTGGACTCGGAAGCATGGCTATGCTTTGAAGTTGAGGAAGTCATAAATTCCCCAAAGATGAATCTCTGAAGTTGAGCTCATCCATATTATTGCGGTTCCTGTATTCATTAATAAACTAGCATGGGGGTAGCACTTATCAGATATCTGAGAGAGATGCTAATTCTTCTGATTTCTTTAATTTGTACAATTGTACTGCTAATATCTGCATTCCCTGATGCTTAATCTCGGTGCTTTCATATGCTGATCTCAAAGGTAAATCTGAAATAAACAGATAAAATTTCCACTTCAAGATGCAGATGACCACACCGCAGTATCATACTGATCTTGCGACCGATGATTAGAATTCTAGAGATCGTCTGCCGACGTTCAGGAATTTCATCTCTACATGATTGAGTGGCATTGGCTTTAACTCTGGCTGTTAGGTTATCATATCTGACTAAATTCTTATCCATATCTACATGTGGGCTCAAAAAAACCACTTTGAACTTTCGTGTCACCATATGCAGATAGGTTCTACTTGTTTTAAATTCATCTTCCACAAAAAGGATAAAAGAAACAAGAAGAAGAAAAAAAAAAAATCAAATTTAGCTAAATAGGTATATGGATAAAGAAACATGTTGGCTCTATCTTTTGCTCCGGTATATTTGGGCCATAGTAGGCGGAGATATTGCCTTCCAGGCTAAGCATGTCTATAAGAAGACCAATGAAACCGCGGATTGGAGAGTGTTTTTCTCCTTGTTTGTCTTAGAACAATAAAAAAAAGAAAAATTACAATTCTCTTCCTCCCTTTCAAAACCCACAACATCACTCCTCTAGTCGGACAAAATTATGTCTCTTCCCCCTCTTTTTCCTCGTCTAGTCTGAATTAGTGTGCTGGATGAAAGTCAGCAAAACAAATTTTGTTTGAAGTTGCTAGCAATGTCAAACGCGCATGCATGATGCTGGTATCTTTTCTTTTTCTTTTTCTTTTTCTTTTTCTTTTTGTTGGTGAAGCGGGTGGGTTATCTCACCCTATTATAAATGCATCCTGAAGAATCCAAGTATAACATATTTGAAAGCTGAGCAGGAGTTGAAGACACTCCCCCAGATGGTGTCCACAGAATGACTAGCCATGCATGATACCACCACCATTTGCCTCCCTGAAAATATGAGTCGCCTCAAACCGCCTAGGTTCCTAGTGATCCTCTAAATGTCCATCAGAACCTCATCCATTTCACCACCACACTAGAATTTCCCTCTAGGATAATATAGTTAGGGCGTATCTGTGCCATTTCATTGGGATATGGCAATTACTCTAGTTCGGCACTTTGGGACATGTCTCAGGTCCATTTCAGTGTGCAAGAAGTGGAGCTGAAGTTTCAGGCTTGTGTTGCTTGTGGCAGCACCTAGCCAAAGGATAAAGGTGTCTAAAAGCAACAAAAATAATAACATAACTTGATCCACGGGTGATGGCCAGTTGCTTTATTTGTTTCATAATTACAGTGCTGCTCATTGATACTTCCATTGGCACCTTGACTATCTCATGTTAAACAATTGGTTCTGAGATTCCTTGCCTTTTTTTTCTCTCCTTCTAGGAGAAACAAGGAGCTGCCGTGGAAGTATGATATTTTTGCTAACATTGTTCATGATGGCAAGTCAGACGAAGGTTGTTATAGAGTTTTTGTGCAGCATGAATCAGCAGAGCTATGGTAATCTATTGGCTAGTCTGAGGCTTGAGATATTTTCTTTTTTTCTGCCTTCCTGTGTTGAAAAATCTGCAAGCTCTCTGAACTTCCTTTACCATGAGTTATGACATGCAGGACCTTCATGTAACGAAAACTCTTCCTCTAATTGTTGCTCTCTCGGAGGCCCTTATGCGGATTTATGGGCAGCAAGAGTGACTCAAGGATGCTACCTATAGCTTTAGCTGGATTAAGGGTGACTTGGCGATGGTGATTGGTTGGATTCAGGGTCGAGCTAGGAAGGCGGGGTCGCATCCCCTGATTCAGAACATCTGGCGCTTAGCTAAAAGTTGTATCTCCTTTAGGGCGAGGTATGTTTTCCGAGAGGTGAATAAAGCTGCAGACTAAATGATCTCCTTTATAGCTTATCATTCTAGCAGACTTTTCCAGACTTCTAAGGCTCGTGTACCGAGAGTCTTTAGAGATATTTTATTTTTTAATTTTTTTAAATGTATTCATACGAGAATATCTGTGTTAGCAAAAAAAAAAGTTATTTTTTGCTTTAGCTAAACCTGCAAAAAGTATGTATCCTCGAAGGTAGAATTGTAATATTCCTATGAAGCTACCCTGAAAAGATTCAGAAGTATCATGGTGTCCAATTATCTCTTCGGTTATGTTGCCTAAGACTTCACTTATAAATTTTGCTAAAAATAATTTCTAAAATCTTGAATTCATCACTTATCACTCGGTTTTTTATAATTTTTGCATCTTTTTTATAATTTTCGTCGGCTTCGTTGCAAAAGTAAAACCATGGTGTACACCTGCACCCTAAAAGATCATCTAAAGATTATTACACCCATGTTTATTAGATCACGTTTTATCTTTTCAAACCGCCGGTTATCATTGAGTGTGGGTCCCTGCAAATGGGACCAAAAACTCTTATGCTTGCGGTTAAACCTAAAAGCCACGGATCCCGGCAGGCAGATGGAGTAGGTCAGCGAAGCCTAACATACAGCTAACCTTGACCCTTTGTATTCAAACACTATGATAGAACTGCAACCGAACTTGTAATTTTGACCTTATAATATCCCAGTCCTGCCATATGCTATGCTTTCTGTGCTTGCAGTTCTAAAGAAGTGTTTCGTAGTTTTAAGTAGGCTATGCACCATGTGATGTGGAACAAGATCCAGTTATTTTTGCTATTGTGAGCACCCGTATAGGTATGTGTTTAATCCTATATCGGTTATTCACTGGATAGATCTTGGATACTTATACAGAATCAAGGAACCCAAATAATACTTTCTGGCTAGTCGACATTTTGAGTGAGATCCTGAGTTGTTACAAATGGTATCCGAGCAGATCCAGCATATAATTTATGTGGATTAGGGGACACTGCAATACGGATCCATTGCGGCTGACCACCGGTTGATCGTGATATTTGTGATTAGATTTGAATGGATTTGAACCCTTAGTCTAACTAGAATATCAGGACTTGAATAGAGGAAGTATGTGAGACTCTTGTGGGCGTGTGTTTAGTTCCACATCGGTTATTTGCTGGTTAGATCTTGAATACTTATACAGGATCAAGCAACTCAAATAATATCTCCGACTAGTTATTTTGGGTGAAGTCTTAAGTTGCTACAGCTATGACACGGCAGCAATGAAACATATGATGCATTCCAATGAGTATGTAGAGTTTGTGCCCATTGCTATCTGTGAACAACTTATTCCTTGCTTGCTAAGAGGACGTGCCAAGCATGACCACCTGATATGTTGAGCCACAATGGGTAAGGGCAAACATAAAAAATAGTTTTTGAGCTGTTTCTGAAGAGCTGCGGTTGCCCCAAACTTGTCTCCAAGTTTCCCAAAAAAACTTGTTAAGGCAGAGAATATTTGGCTATACTCAAAATCGCGACAACCAAACTCACAACCGGATAATGTCTTTGACTTAGTTGGGCTCTGCTTTTAGCTCACAGAATAAGTAAAATAACATTATACTCAAAATCTACTTGCCACTTTTGGTTTATAAAATCTAAACGGGCATGAATCTAGATCTAAATACTACACAAGAAGCCTTGAGACATCTCATTTGATCTTTTATAGTGGGGACATGGAGCATAAGTTATCCATGGCAGTCATTAGATACCATCACCTACCGTATGCTTAAGATTCCTTATAACCACCTGTTAATTGCAACGCGCGATGCCCAGTATTGGTCCACGTTCGGTGGGCCCCGCAACCCCTTGAAACCGGCTTAGGCCCAACAGATGTTGTCGGACTGGATTCTAAAATGTCCAACCGCGGCTTCGAGCTTCGAGACCCTTACGTGAGAAGCAAAGAAAAGTCACCCAATTGACCATGTTAGCCCCACCTCTATGTGTTATTTAATATTTTATCCTCCATGTTCATGAGATGAGCAAGGATCGGTATCGATAATTAGGCTCAAAATTTTATAAAATCTATAGGATTATAGGCTGCGTTAGACCTATATCCATAAATACTCATGAGCTATTTCTGAATATAGACCTAGCCAAGAACTGTGATTTTGCTGGTTGTACCGGCTTAACCCACGAATTCCGTAGAATTTTTAGCCCAATCGTCCTTTTGAAAGCAGCGGTGATTGATTCCGGTCGAACGACTCTGAAGAACGAAACTCGAACAAGCCTTAAATGTGCATCAAAATATCATAGTTCTAGATTCAATGTTTAGGATGGGTTTGGGTTGTATGACTCGCCTTTTTCGATGACGTCAACTGTTGGATCGAGAAATAGCCACTTCAAGAATTGTGAAGAGGGATGAAAAAAATCTGGATTAGTTTGAGATCCTATACAAACAACAAAGAAGACCAGTAACTCTTTCGCCCGAAAGATACAACCTAAATCCATTTAGGGCTCGTTTGGTTCGCGGGAAAAGAATGGGGGAAAGTGTGGTCAACGGGAAAGTAAGGAGATGCCTCTTGTTTGGTTGGAGTTTTCAAAGGAGAGAGAAGGGAAAGTTGTATTCCCATGGGAATGTGATTCCCACATTTCATGGGAAAGTCTTTCCCATGAGAAACATGGGAAAGTTACTTTCCCATGAGGCGGGAATCACTCCATTTTTACTTTTTCCCAAAAAGTCCCTTCAGCATTAAAGAAGCATTAAAGAGGCATTAAAAACCTAATTTTTATTAAGGGCATTATAGTAATTATATATAACTTTCCTAGAAAAGTGGATGGCCAACCAAACATAAGCACATTGGAAATTTGTCACTTTTCCATGGTCAACCAAACATGCCAAAAGTACTTTCCTAGGCATTCTCTTCCTAGGAATTTGTTTCCCAGGAATCATGTTCCTAGGAAAGAAAATGCTTCCTGCGAACCAAACGAGCCCTTAGAGGCACGATCCATTCACACAATGGCATGCTGTTTTGCTTTCCTTCCAATGGCTTATCCTGCAATAAACAATCTTATTTAAAAATCAGCTTTGATATATTCTTTTATTTCTAATAGGTATTTTTATTATATTTTATATCATTTTTGTGGAGTACCGAACATGTTATCCATTTGACCGCAGAGTAGGGAAAACAAGCCAAGCTAAGCCAAAGAAGGAGGCTCCTCAGGCTGGACTTGCTATATATAAGGGCTTATCAAGCATGCTTTTTTTTTTTTTTTTGGTCAAAACGGCAATTCATATAGCTCTAGCGTGAGTACATCCTGCCAAATCAGAAGAAAGTAAAAAATACAAATGTGGCGGTAACTCCACTGTGGATGTCCAGTGGAGCTCCCCAGAATGTCGTGCAACATGGGAGGCGACCCAGTCAGCAGCCCTGTTCGCCTCCCGAAAAATGTGCACGGCCTGAAACTCGTCCATCTCCATCGCCAGTCTGCGGGTCTCCCGAATGAGCGGATGTCCATCTCCATACCTATCAGCACCCCGGATCCAATCTATGACTATGGAGGAATCCCCCTCAAGGTACAGCCGGCTAGCCCCGAGCACCTGCCGCGCATAGGACATGCCCGCCCAAGCAGCCCACAGCTCTGCCCCAACGACCGTGAGCCCCGTCGTGCCCCAGCCTCCTGCTGCCACCAAACTCCCAAAATGGTCCCGGATAACAAATCCTGCCCCTCCCGACCTCCTGTCCGTCGCCACACTGCCATCAAAATTCACTTTAAGATAACCAGGGGGTGGGGGTACCCAAGACACAATGGCAAACCTGGGCGCTAAAACAGCACTGCGGGTATCCCAGATGTCCCTAGTCATCCCAAGTGAAGACTCGCCAAAACAAGAAAGAACCTCCCCAGCCTGAAGCACGGCTCTCTCTGCCACCATCATCGCCGAGATCCTCCTGCCCTCGAACAAACGAGCGTTCCGGTCCAACCAGATATGGTAGGCCAGGTATGCCCTAATAATGCCCTCCTCCACCAGCCTAGGGCTCCGAACCGAAGTCCGCAGTAACTGTATGAAATCCTGTGTCGACCCTACGGAGTGGGGAATAGGTGCTGGAGACGACCTCCATATCTCTCGAGCCCTAGGGCACTGCAAAAGCACATGCTGAATGGTCTCCTCAATATCCGGACACACCACACACTCCTGAGGAACCCTCATGCCCCGCCTGACTAGCACACTCCTGGTGGGAAGGCAGCCCCAAGCCACCTTCCAGATAAATAGCGCCACCCGAGGATGAATCCGCATCCTCCAAATCCAGCCTCCCTCCATCCGTCTAGGAGACTCTCTACTGAAAAGGGCGTATAGATCCCTCGCTCGCACCTGTGATCGGCCCGACGGCACCCAAACCAACCTGTCAGACTCCCCCTGAAAAGGCACCGGAAGACCCAAAATCATCGCAGCCAGCTGCGCCCCAAACACCTCTCGTACCAGCCCCTCCCTCCATCCGCCCACATCTGGATCCAACAAATCACTGACCCTCCGGCCCGCCAGACGCACCGAGTCCACCAAGGTCGGCATACGGCTGATCGGCACTGCAGTCACCCAACAATCCTCCAGGACATCCACGGAGCGACCGTCACCTATAGCCCATCTGATCTCCAGTAGAACCTCCCCAGCTCTGGCGCACATCTCCCGCCATACGAAGGAGTGGCGGCGACCAGCTCTCACACCAGCAGCCAAAGCCCCATACTTGGCCCTCATTAGAGAGGACCACATACTATCAGGCTCCAAGACATACCTAGCAGCATGACGAGCCACTAAAGCCTCCCTCCGTACCAACAGTGACTGCACCCCCAAACCTCCATATCTAGTGGGCTGGCACACCACCTCCCAAGCCAACAGATGAATACCGCCCCTGCCACCTTGCCTCCCCCAAATGAAATTCCTAACCAGCTGCTCGATGGACCGCAAAACTGACACTGGAATAAAAGCATGGGAAAGCAAATAAATGGGAATCGAAGAGAGTACCGACCGAGCCAAAGTGACCCTCCCCATCATGGATAATGAGTGCAACTGCCAACCCTCCATCCTCTGTCTGACTGTAGCCTCCAGGAAGGAGCAATCACTCCCACGCAAACGCCGGCCTGAGAGCGGGACCCCCAAGTATCTCATAACACCACCATGCTCACCCACCCCCAAAATCTCACTGATGGAGTGTCTCACCACCTGCCTGGTAGACGGGCTAAAGCAAACTGCGGATTTCGAGAAGTTAACCCGTTGACCAGACATGGCACAATAATCCCGTAGAATCCTGCCCAAAGCCCTAGCATCCCGGCGTGTCGCACGAGCTAGCAGCAAACAATCATCCGCAAAAAGCAAGTGAGAGATCGATGGACCCTCCACCGCAGGCCTATAAGCCCCCAACTCCTGAGTAATCATAGACTGACGCAACACTCTGGATAGTGCATCCGCGCAGATAATAAATAATAAGGGAGATAAGGGACAACCCTGTCGTAGCCCTCCCACAGGCACAAAGTAGCGAGAAGGCGTACCGTTCACCAAAATGGCAAAGGATGGAAACCTAACGCAACCCATGATCCACCGAATCCACTCCTCGGGAAAACCAAACCCCTGCAATGACTGATGAACAAACTCCCATCGCATTCTGTCATAGGCCCGCTCCATATCAAGCTTGACTCCCATCAAGCATCTCCTCATCGGGGCCCTCTCCAAGTCAAACATGAACTCCTGAGCAATCATGATATTGTCGGATATGCTCCGACCTCCTATAAAAGCTCCCTGCTCCGGACTAATCAGCCTCAGTAGAATGCCCCGCATCCTAGTGGCGAGGATCTTCGCCGTAGCCTTGTACATAGTGGTGCACAGGCTAATCGGTCGAAAGTGCCCCGGCTCAGAAGCATCCCGCCGCTTCGGTATAAGGGTAATGAAAGTACGCTGCCAGTCCGCTGACATCACCGCTGTGGTAAAAAACTGCTGTATGGCCGCCGTCACATCCTGTCCCACTATCAACCAGTACCTCCGAAAAAATAAGGGTGGAAATCCATCCGGCCCTGGCGCCTTGTCCCCCTCAAGGGACCAGATCACCTCCCGTATCTCCTCCACCGAAATCGGCCTGATCAAAGCTGCAGTCTCCTCCTCCGACACCCTCATCGCCGGCATCACCATCTCCCCCCGGCCCCCCTCGCCAGCCTGCTCTGTCCACCTCGCTCTGAAAAAGCACTCCACAATCCTCCGGATCCTCGCAGGGTCATCTGACATCTGGCCATCCTCACTCCTGATTGATCTAATTCTGTTCTGGTTTCTCCTGATCAAAGTAGCCTGATGAAAGAATTTTGTGTTTCTATCCCCCTCTAAAATCCACTGTACTCTGGACTTCTGTCTCTATAATATCTCCTGCTGTCTAAGAAGGGAATCATGTAAAGCCAAATGAGATCTCAGAACCCCCATCTCCACCTCAGATAGCCCCCCCCCTGTGCCTCCCGGGCCTGTAACATGGAAATGGCCTCCTCCTCCTCCTCAGTCCTCCTGAAGATGTTCCCCACTTCTTCCCGATTCCACCTCTTCAGCCTCCTCCTGGTTAACTCTAGCTTGCGGGACACCCGATACATGGCATCACCCCTAACCGGGGATCTCCATGCCTCCCTCACCATCTCCCAAGACCTAGGGTAACTGAGCTAAATCTTTTCAAACCTGAAAGGGGAGCGGACTGGAATGTGTGCCTCGGTACTCACCAACAATGGACAATGGTCCGAAGCAATCCTCGGCAAATGTCTGACATGATAATCTGGAAAGCTCTGAACCCACCCAGCTGTGGCACAAGCTCTGTCCAATCTCTCCCAGACACGGGCCCGCCCCTGCTGATTGTTGCACCATGTAAACCTAGGTCCCGAGAAGCCCAAATCAATCAAACCATTGGTTGAGATGAAGTCCTGAAATTCTTTGATCTTCCTATTGAGGGAAAATGGATTCCCCCCCATCTTCTCCTGAGAGTCCACAATGCAGTTGAAATCACCAGCCATCAGCATGGGATGGCCATGACTAATCATCTGAGAGGCCTCCTCCCATAAGGCCCTCCTGACTCTGTAATCAGTGCTAGCATAAACAGCTGAAAGGACCCAAGGTCTCCTATCACCCTCCGAAATCACCATGATCACCTCTTGATTGCTGACATGGAAACAATCCAAAGTGCAGCCCCCCAAACTCCACATTACTATTATACCACCCGACAAACCTTGAGAGTCCACAGCATAGAACCCCCACGATCTCGGAATCGCCCTTCTTGCCTTCTGTACACTGCCACCACACAACCGGGTCTCAAGAAGAATGCACACATCCGGGTTATGTTGTTGCACTAACCTGCGAAATGCCGGGGCAAACGATGGTTTCCCCGCGCCACGACAATTCCACAATAAGATCTTCATAAATCACCCTTCAATCCCACACAGCCCACACCTCCGGAGCTGTGACTTTCCCCTGCATCCACCTCCATACAACCTGCACCTCCAAGAGAATTAGGACTAACCCCCTTTGCCGAGGCCATTAGTTGAAGTAAAACTTGAAGATGCTGACCACCACTATTCACTTGTGCCATATGGCACGCACTCACTGATGTACCCGTGCCATGCTCATGCTGATCCCCACCACAGCTTGAAGAATCCTCCCCCTGCCCATTGACACCGACCTTCCTTGTCACTGAGTCACAAACACTGCTCCCCTGTGCCGTTTGGCACGCCTGTAGCATTTGCAGATCGCTGTCAATCGGCTTCACAGCCGACCTCTTCCTCTGTTCTGAATCACCACCGTTGCCATCCTCTCCACTAGCCTGCCCCACCAGCGTCTCCCCCGGATGCAGCTCAGGCGCCAGCACACTGCCGAGCTCCGGCAAGCCCGCCTCCACCGATAACAACCGGAACAGGTGGCTTCCCGTGCTCGCGGCTTGCTTGCACCGTTGATCCCCTTCAACCCCTGTGGGATGCTTGGTCACCATGGGAGGCCGGCCACGCACCGGTGCTAAAGGCGGAGGTGAACTCCTGCTCCTCCCGCGAAAGCCAGCCGCCGGCCGCCGCGACTTCGCTCGGGCCGTCTCCTTCCCCCCAGCTTGAGTCGAAGAAGCCCCCACAGAACAGGCCACAGTCGGATCAAATCTGGGCGGGCTTCTGAACCGCTTCAGCGGACTCGATCCCGGTCCGCTCGGTCGTAGGCCCCTGCTAGACTTGGGCCGCATTTCTAACCGGCCCAGACTCGGCATCGCCCGGTCCACGCACTGAGTCACCTCGGCTCCTGACCCAGTGCCCGTTCCGGGTCTACTCGGTTCACCCACCAGCAAACTCACTCCCGCCTCCGATACATCCTTCTCCGGCGTCCTCCGGCGAGCCACCTTGGTCGGCTTCTGCCACCCTTCCAGATCAACCGGAGAGAGTGACGATGTCGACCCAACCTCCGTCCTGCTCGGACCAGGGCCAGGCGACGCCGGCGTCATCCCCTTCCTGGCACCCGGACCGGACTTCTAGAGAGAAATGTTCACACCCGATACATGCGAGCTCTGAACCAAACTTTCATATATTTTTATCGAGCCAATCCTACGCTGCTCGCTCGAATTGTTTGTAGCCTTACCCAAAAAAGACTTGTTCGACCCGCTTAATTCTAATGTTTAATGTTGGGGCATACTACGAGTGGTTACAATTTATCAAGAAGTACGCTTGAAATTTTGCTGGGTTAATATAAATTTGAATGCTATATCTAGACTCTATTCTATCCACTTTTGTGAAACACAACAAGAATTCCAACACTTGGGTTTGGACTCAAGAACCCCCTCCAAGTTAGAGAGAGCTGTTAACCAAGTAACCTCTTTTGCTCAAATGTTGCCCATTCACTACTAACATCAAATTGTCTACATTCCAATTTCTATAATTTTTATATTAGCTATTTTGCAATATGCTAAAGCGAAGGTGAGGTTATATTGCTACTTCTTTCACTAAAACTATGCATCTACCTTTGGTTTCTCAAATGACCACGAAAAATAATGCACACCTCGCATTTGATGAAAGCCCATTGCACACTTAGCATATAAGCTAGGATTAGAATGTTCTACAATTGCTTTATATTATGGAGCCTGAGCAAAGCTCCATAGTCATATTGTGCGTCCATTGATCCTCTTTTGTCCTCAAAAGAAAGGGTAAAGTGTAGATCTGATCAAAATCCGGGCCGAGCTCTACATCAGAAATTAGGCTCGATGGCTATGCCCAGGTCCGATCCGGTCTGACTGTCGGGTTTAAATTTTTGTCCAGGACCGATCCGACTTTATAAATTTGGTTCTAGGCCCGTCTAGCCCGGCCCGATCCGACAGGTTCAATTTTTTCTTTGTTTGAAATCTGAAAATGGGTCAGAATGACCTAACCAGGCCCGACCCGATTTTTTTGGTCGGGCCGCTTTTCTTGTCCAGGCCTGACCGATGGGCCTTTTTTTAATGCCCAAGTCCGAAAAATTTCGGACCGAGCTGGGCGGGCCAGAAGGCCCGTGATCAGCTCTAGTGAAGTGGTATGTTGTTCTCATTAATTTTTCCGGTCCATTTTTGGGGAAGTGAAAGGATTTAAAATGCTCTTTTACATCTATTATATTGCTTTTAAAACTTGAAGATATTCATTCCAAATATATGTAAATAAGAGAACCAAGGCTTGAATGATTGTGGAGATTGTGACACTCCACCATCCAACAAGTTGCACATCAATGTACGTATTCATAGTACGACTCTATAAATAATCAAAATGGCAAGGGGTAAAGTTGAAAGCCTCATTGTTCTTATAGATTCGAGGGCAAACTAGTCAGAGAAACTGGCATGGAAGGCAAAAATTCTTTCGTGCGCGTTGAAGGGGGAAGAGCCTAACATGAAAACAAAAAGGGCCTGCTTTTCCTTGGGACCCACTTATAGTCAGCAAAAACAAAAATCAAAGTCTCGTCACCTTCGTGGGAACAACTTCTTCTCTTCTCCTCTCTCTCCAACCTCTTTCTTTAATACCATCATATATAATTTTTTCCAGTGTGTCTGATATCTTTTATAGTTATATATCCCATTTATATTAAGTGCCATAGGAGTTCTCCCTTTTCTTGCCTGCCTTGCTCCTCTCCTCTCTCCCCCTCCCTCTCTCTCTCTCTCCCCCCTCTCTTTTCAGCTATCGTTGTCTCTCAGAACAGCATGAAGGCGGAGGTGGATGCGATATCTTGTAAGACACTTCCCCTTGGGGTATCATTTTGGCTTCAACAGTTGCTCAAGGGCTCAGATGGGCCCTTTCAGTGATCTCTCTTCAGCTCTCCACAAGAAATTCACCTCAAAAGCATGAGATTTCGGTGAGGAATTCGTCAGTGATCAACGGCGTACATGGGAAAGCCAGGCAATTTTCTTTCCTCCTACTACAGCTTGTTTCATCTTTCTTCTTACTCGCTCTTGTTAAGCGATATAGGTTAGCAAGAAATTGATGTTGCACACCAATATGTCCAATTCCGCCTGTAGAAAATTAGAGGCAGATTGAAAGAAATGTAATAAGATTCGACTGGTTTCCCTTGCCTCTCTTTGATGTTTGATTTCCTTCTGGCTGTCCTTGTAGTTGGTGGAACTGCAAGTCGGCTTATATAGTCTTCTTCACAGGCAACATTTTCAAGCACTCCCACAATATATATATATATATATATATATATATATATATATATATATATATATATATATATATATATATATATATATATATATATATATATATTCTATTAGGTTGCGTGTGTTTATGTATGCACATGCATGCATGCATGTATTTTATATTTTGTCTGTTTTGATGTAGTTAAGATAATAATTAGATTATCATTTCTTTGAACAAAAATTCATTATCATTATCCTCTCTTCGGTCGGTAGAGCTTAATCATTTTAACTCATAATAATTTATGGTATATATTTTTGTACAGAATATTATACATCTCACTTTTTCTGCAATTTTTTCTTCTTATGCCAATTGATGTACAACGTTGCCATGCTGGAGGCCCAACCATAATGGTATCCAAAATTGTTCTCATTCTCTTTTCCATGTTTTTATAACTTGATAACATGATGAAAACCTCCTCCTAATCTGGCATGGCATCTTGGTGCTACATGGAACCCTCTGGTCTCAATCAGATGTGTGTCGGGATGGCCGGTCCACATCATCCGACCAACCTAGTAGTTTCTGATGAGGTTCATGGCATCATACGTGTCGCGAAAGCGAAACCATACATTGGATCATTCCCTCATTATACATGGATTACCACTAGAATAATTATTAGTTCTTTAGCTATGTTTTTGAGCTGTTAGTTTTTGACTTTAGGAAGTCTCAGGGAGCTGCATTTAGATGCCTTCAGAATTGGTGTATTTCTCATGTTTAGGGTTTGGTGGCTGTGCATTACATCCATTTCCCTTTTAGTTTTATGTTATCTTGGTAGTGTGTGTTATGAGCTAATTTTTTAGTCCGCCTTTCAAAACTATGCGGCTTGCATTGCGCCCAAGAGTGCGGCTTGGAAAGGTCACGGGTTGACTTTGTGGGTCTCTTGGTCGCAGATGTATGCTTCATTGCTAAAAAGCCATCAGGACATTTAATTATTACAACAGAGTCCTGCTCTGCTCTCCATGCATCCTCCACTTAAGTAGCGAATTCTGAAGAAATTGCTGAGAGGCTCAACCTCATAAAAATATAAATTAGAAACTTTAACACGCCACTTGGCACAAGGGAATTGGTGCTTATATCATGAACATATCAGGAATCATGCCGATCGTGCGAATTGCACCAATCTTCATGTAGCATTCTAATGGTTCTTCTTCTCCCCTTCTTCGGTTCATAATAGATTTGTGCCTTCTAGCATTACTTTTTCTGGTGAGTGAATATTGTAGGACATCAGTTTAAATCTAAATCAACTTATTCTATTATGTATATGTCTTGTAATCCTAAAAGATTAGAATAAATGAGTGCTCTAAAGATTGAGTGTATCAAGGGCAAGGTTTTGTAAAAAAAATTTGCACTCCATGATCTCCAATTTTCTATAGTAAAAATTTTACATCGTCTCCGCTCCTGGATGTAGGTTGATAGACCAAACTACATAAATATTCTGTGCACCTCTTTTTTTTCTCTTTTTTTTTCTTTTGCTTCGTTACGCCTTTGCCGTGTATTAGATCCAACACAATCAATCATTAGGCTAGGGATAAACCTATGAAACTTGAATCACTAAGATGATGAAATATTGGTATTATGACGTATGGGTGGATAGGATGCATCATGCCCATGAAACATTTGACTTTTGTTCAACATTTCATTGGTAAAAATGAAGCTAAATCGACCAACATACCATGACAAGTATACGAGGATGAAAAACAGGATGATATGGCTTGATTGATGGTTTGTCATGTCATGGATGGGCCTGTCTTGAGTCTTCGATACTCCAGTGAGACTTTTGCGTTAGGCATTTTATTGGATTGCATTAGTTTATCTTATTAGAGGCGATAAGGATGATATATTCTAGAAACAATTAATTGAGCTAGGCAGCAAATGAGTAGAACCAGCTTATGATTTGTCTTGTGCTAGTTTAACTTATTTTGACTTGAAAACTTGCCTAAAGGACAAGGCCGGACATGAGATTTACGATTAGATCCATTATTAGAGAGCGGGATGAAGTTAAGGATGGGATTTAGCTCTGCTGCTAAGTGGAAACAAGATCTAGTAGGTCTAGCTCACTTTGGAAAACTTAGATGCATATTTATTTTGTATCTGTCAAACCGACCATATAACATCAAGGGAAAAAAATAATTCAAGGTTACTTCACCCATAAAAAATTATATGCGCCTTAAAATTTTCAGCATGCGGATCCAATTTGTACAATGTATACGGGATACCATTTGCCAAATGTTACTGGCGACGGAAAATATTTTTTTTTGAAAAGCCAATATCTAAATATATAATACTTAAGAAAGTAATTTTTGTATATTTGGTTGATCATTTAAAAGTGACGTATCAGAATGGTTAATTTATATTTGGTTGAACGTATATTTTTTTAGAAAAATTGTGCAAAATACTTCTTATGCCATTAATAAGGAGAGAGACTTTATTCCATTTTATCTAAAAGCTTAAAGATATTTTTGAAAAAAAAATATCCTAATTTTCAGCCGGTAGAAATTGAATTTTTTTATATCCTATATAGATTTTTCTTTTTCATAGAATATGGCAATATTATTTTCATAGAAATGCTACTTTTCTAAAAAAAAAATTTAAACTCGAATCAAATATAAAGTATTTCTCTATTTTTTTGTCGATCATACTTTTCTCCCTCCTCTTTCCGTAAACCCAATTAATGAGTTTTAAAGAAGATTGATATAATGCTAGGCAGGGAGGTGGATATGACTAAATCTATTTTGCATCCCAACTTATCATTCATGCAAGGTATTATTTTCACCAAAACTAATTTCTTAAATTATTTCACTTATTTATTTGTTTATTGAAAATATAGTGGAAACATGCTATAATTTGGGAATGAACCCATTATCTTTCACTTGGAGAGAGTTGCCGACAGTATGAATTAAAAGCTGTTGAATTATTTTATTTTACTTCGTTCTATTTTTAGTTTTATTTTTTTTCTAGGTAAGCATATTGGGTTATTGTTCATCCTCTCCACATATTAGCACCATATTTACTACTTTCCCAAATCAACCATCACCCAGTTGTATATCCCACTGACATCAGATGCTGGAGAAGTGGCACTTGGATTTATTTCAAGGATAGTGAATGGTAAATGCTGTTGCAGTATTACAATATCAAGGATTGAACAGGGTAACTACTCTTTTCATTAGAACATGATAGTTACCATTTTCTCTTTTGGGTGAAAAGAATATGGTAGCTTCCAAGGGGTGAGAAAACATAGATAGGATGGAATATATTTAAGGGGTAGAGGTGGAACAGGTTCAGGTCGACACAAATCCAGCCGGAATCTTCTGAGATCTGATATTTGAGTTAAGATCCAATTTGACTTGCAATAATTAGTTTGAAAACAAAGGTCTAGCCATAAAACCTTGGATTGTTTCAATCTAAAACCTTGAAGTGATAGATCGGGTTCAGAGCCAAATTCAACCTCGGTTAAGCTGGAAGTGAGACAAAATTACTTGGATCTACTAGTTGGCAATTCCCATTATTTTCTCAAAAAAAAAAAAAAAGAATTGCAACCCTACTAGGAGGCATTTGAAAAAATCTCCTTGAAATATCTAGTCCCGGATATCCTCTTAAAAAAACAAGTGCAATCACGTTGGCAGGAACCACACGCTTAATTCTTTTTGAAAAAGAAATTGTACATGCTTAAGCAAGCTTTAAGTCTATGTATTTATATGAAAATGCTAAGCTAAATATACATTATTGGTTTTTTCCCTCTCAAATGAAGATTCCAACGTTAATTGGTAGGCATTAGATTTGCTGAAGTTTATGAGTTAATAATATTCTCTTCATGCAAATAATTTATTAAATTAATCTGTTTATTATCTTGTGACCTATTCCGATCATTGTGCTTACGTATGTAATGAGGGGAGAAAGAGTGCTAAGCCTTAATATACATTGCTGACTCTTTTCCTATGGGCTTCAATTTTCAGAAACCATCTTGGTTCTCTTTTAGGGCATGATTGTCGATGTGAGCCCATCTGTGGCCGACCACGGCTGAGTCCATGAACTGCTTGCGCCATGCCATTTGGCCTGGGCCAGACCAAGCCTTTTTAGAAACCCAACCCAGTGCACTTGAATGCAGGTAGGTTTGGGTTTACGTCCAGAAAATTATATATAGAGGTTGTGAGAGGATGACACCAGGAATCATACTTAAATCCTAATCCTTGATGTTTGGAGCTTGTCTGAGGTAATCTGTCAGCTTGTTCAAGATTAGAGACCCCATGAAGTTAGGCTGCTATCGCTAGATTGAACCTGAACATAGGAATCATGGCGACGCAAGCTTGAGGACTCCAAATCTTCATACCGTATTGGCATTCTTGTGTTGGAACGATCATCATTTTGATAGGTTAAAGCTACGTTTATTAAGAGTGATTGATTTGAACTAAGGTAAAATTATATTGTCCAAACAAATCAGGACCATGGCCAACCTCAGCTTCTTCCGATTGAGATCCAATCTCTGGACCAAATTTCTGTCATCATGCTCTCTCTCTATAATCCACAGACCCTGGATGCGCTAGAACAACTGCCAAACAATCAAGAAGTATGCTTTCCATGTATATTGCTTCCTTCTGCACAATGTGCTTGTAGCACTACTGGAAACTAATGTGTGGTTCTCTCATAACAAAATGAAGTCCTCCTATCATGGGGAAAAAAAGGTATCTTTGTTCTGGTTGTTGTTCCTTCTGATACCCAGTTCATGGTACATGCTTGGAGATTATGCTTAGCACTTACCATGAGGCAAATATGGCTATAGAGAAAACAGAGTTAATGAAGTATCCATTTAATTGGCTATAGAGTCATGTACTTATCAATCTAAATATTGGACAAAGGAGCATGACTAATAACTGCAATTTGAATGGCCCTCCTAATCGGAGAAGCTCTTGTACAAGATGAGCTTATTCTAGCTACTTTTATAGTATCAAGATATGCTACTTGAACCATAGGTGACTGGGTCATTCTCTGCTTGTTACCAATTGTCATCTGTTCTTCAATGTCAGTATTTTTAACAGATTGTCAGCTAGCTTCACATGAAAAACCTTGTAAATGTGCAAAGAGTAAAGAGTTAAAGGTCCAACTAGGGGTCATGTAAACCTAAAAAGTTCGATGTTGTTATATGAAGCTTAAAATGTACAGATGTGCAAATAATTAAACCGACATGTCATAGGGCATTCTCATGTTGATGCGGCACAAGGTATTTGGAGTGATCGGCAAAGGGGATGTTGATCAAAAGGCAGGCTTCTGAATTTTTAGTCTTTCCAAAGATAAAAAAAGCCCCCGTGAGTGAGAAAGAAGGAAAGGATGGAAAACAACAGAAACAGCCATGATACAACAATTTGTTAGCATGCGGTCCTCTCGAGGGGACCAAGGTGAGCCCTATAGCATTTTTCATGATTAAAAATTTATTTAGCTCGATACAAATAATTTTTCCCTGGATATATTTGCCATCCAGAAATGATGTGTTTTTATTTTAGCGAGACCTAACAACCCTGCATGGAAATGGAAACTTAGGGATCAGTTAAACAATTATAAAACCATTTAAGGGCCCAAATAAAATTTTGCACAGCTAAAGCTGACAGACTTAATGTGGAACCGGTAATCAAAAAAACTGATAGTTAATAATTTACCCATTTGGAGATTTAGAAATGATTCGGCTAAACTCGGCAAGATGACTTTAAACGGAGCGCGCAAATTAAGCACCCATAAGCAATTTTTATATTACTTTCGGGATATATAAATAACTTTTCTGAGTAAAGCCAACGGATGAGGATGCCGTTGTTAAATAATTATACATCAAATCAGGGACCTGGAAAAAAAATTATTATATATGTCTCTGGTATCTCTGGATATGATGTTAGGGACGTTAAAATATTATTACATTTATTTAGCATCCGAAAAATTAATTATAGATTTTTTTCTCTATCAAAACTATAAAATCATTATACTTATTACTAAACTTGTTGAAGAGATGAAATACAACCAAGATGTATGCTTTTGATCAGATGTTGAACCGGTGATCAAGTAATAATATTCCACTTCAATCTATCCTTCTTCCTCCCCCACTTCCCAATCTAATCATCTTCTTCGCATCAAATTCATGCGGCGATGTACCGCCCATCTGCCCCAGTCCGGAGCCTTCTCCGATCTGAACAACGTTTCTCCTCTTTCTGCAGTTGGGGACGCATCAAAGCTTCCGTGAATTTTATTGCTAAGAACTATATTTTATTTCTACCAACCTTCTTACTGAGTTTTTGCAAGGTGTCTCCACAAAGCCCATGCCATCTTTTCTTTTCTTTTATTTTTTGCTAAGACGGATAATTCATACAATATGCATATGGATACATCCAATAAAGTCAGAAAACATAATATCACAAAGCTCCCAAGGCAGTTCTTCATCCTCTTCCCATACGGTGCTGCCGATATAGTTAGCCACATAGGCGGCCATCCAGTTCGCAGCCCCGTTGGCTTCTTTATATACATGCTTAGCTTGGGCAACCTCTCCATTCCTCATCATCATTCAGATGTTTCGAAGCAATTGATGGTCGCCGGTAGCGATTCTTGGACCCCCTAAATCTAGCTGATGATCGTAGCCGAGTCATCCTTCAAGGTGATTGAATTAACTAGCAGTACACGCTGAGAATGTTGAAGGTCCGTTCAGACAGCCTTCAGCTCTGCACCGAAATTCGTGCAACCAAATAACTCATTTTGAAGGCAGCCGCATTCTCTTTCGAAGGAAAAGCAAATAAGACAATACATACGTGAAGTTTGCACACCCGGGAGCATAAAATATATGGCACTTGCATCCAAAACAGTACACCTTAAAGGAAAGACCTTCTTTTTTTTTTCAAAAAAAAAAAAAAAGTTTGACGAGGGACATGCATGTATGTATACGGCTAAAGGGATGCAGAACATGCAGCCAGGCTGCTCGATAAAAAGCACGGGTGTCGGTGAGCAAAAGGACAATAACATTCCGTGTGAGTAATGGTCTCCAAAAACACCTAACTTGGTAATCAGATATATTGCCTAACTTCACTTTAAGACACTTCTCATACGAACGGGTGGAGCCGGTCTTCATTCATACGCTGTATGTGACCGTGCCCAGTAAGTCAAGTTTGGCAACATTTAAGCTAGCATTGGGTATGGGAGTTGCACTTGAGAGAGAGGGCCCATTTAAGGGTGCACGCGACAACAAGAGATCTCGATCATTATTTATTTTATTTATTTATCACAAAATCTAGAATGTATTTGGCTCACGATCGGAAGAAATTGGAATAGGTTGGAATGTGAATCGGAATGATCCACTACAAGAAAATACACTTTCAGCGACCACTTTCGGCGACTAAATGAATAGTGGTCGCTGCAAATAAGGTTATCTGCGACCAACATCCTTGTTAGTTACTGAATGACTGTCCTACACCGACTAAATGTATATTTGGTCGCGGAAAATCAAAACCAAGTTGGCGGGGTGGAGGTAAAACGTTTGGCGACTAAAGTTTGGTCGCGGAAAATAAGGCTATCTGCGACCAATATTCTTGTTAGTTACTGAATGACTGTCCTACACCGAGTAAATGTATATTTGGTCGCGGAAAATCAAAACCAAGTTGGCGGGGTGGAGGTAAAACGTTTGGCGACTAAAGTTTGGTCGCGGAAAATAAGGCTATCTGCGACCAATATTCTTGTTAGTTACAGAATAATTATCCTACACCGACTAAATGTATATTTGGTCACGGAAATTTTTGGCGACTAAATTTTGGCCCCTAAAGGTTCACCTCCAGCGACTAAAAAAATTTAGTCGAGAAAAGTATGTATGTAGGGGGTTTGAGAAACCAAACAAACCCTAATTTCCTATTTCTCTACTTTAACTTTTTTTTTTTGGGGTAATTTCTGCTTTATCTTTTTGCCTTCACCCGTCACCTTCACCCATCGCCTTCGCCCGTTCGCCCGTTCGCTCAGCTCTTCGCCGTCGGCGTCCAAGGTATGTGTCCTCCCTTATTTGATTTAATTAGCAGAGGCCGGGAGGGAGAGGGAGAGGGAGAGGGAGAGGTGGCCGGGGGTCCTCTGTTATTTGATTTAACAGAGGCCGGGAGGGAGAGGGAGAGGAAGAGGGAGAGGAAGAGGGAGAGGTGGTGGTCGTCGGGGGTTGTCGGGAGATTTGGAGGCGAGGCGGGAGAAGAAGAAACCCAGGAGGGCTTCTCCTCCTTGGCCGCCGCCGCAGCCACCGCGGAGAGGTGGGGGTCGTCGGGGCCGGGTCGTCGGGAGGTTTGGAGGCGAAGCGGGAGGGCTTCTCCTCCTTCGCCGCCGCCGCAGCCACCACGGAGAGGTGGGGGTCGTTGGGGCCGGGTCGTCGGGAGGTTTGGAGGCGAAGCGGGAGGGCTTCTCCTCCTTCGCCGCCGCCGCTGCCACCGCGGAGTGGTGGGGGTCGTCGGGGCTGAGTTGTCAGGAGATTTGGAGGTGAGGCGGGAGGGCTTCGCCTCCTTCGCCGCCGCAGCCACCGCAGGGCTTCCGGTCAGAGGGATTTGGGTGGAGAGAAGAAAGATAGGGGGATTAGAGATGGACCATCGGGAAGAAAGTAGGGGGATTAGAGATGGATTTCTTAGAGGGTGGAGATTCTTAGAGGGTGGGGACCATCACTATTTTGGTTTTGGTCTTGGTTTTCCTTCCCTCACGTTACTCCTTATCCAGCTGGGCCATCGGGAAGAAAGATGGGGATTAGAGATGGACTTCTTAGAGGGTGGAGATTCTTTTAATTGTTTCTACTCCTTTCTGTTTGGGTTGAATGGTTGCCATGCTGTGAGGTAGCTTGGGTATCGAAGGAGAGATGGGAGATGGGAGATGGGAGATGGGAGATGGTGGGATGGGACTTCTTTTAAATTAATTATTTTTCCATGCTTTTATTTAAGGATTATATTAAACTGAAGAGGCTTCTTGTCTATCATTGTTAGATTCATGCATCTTTGTTGAAATAGTATACTTGACAGCTATCTATTTTCATATCATTTTTTTAACTATTTTATACTTATTAAAATTTATTATTATTATAATAATAAAAAAAGAAAAGGCCTCATTCACTGAATTTGTCTTAGGCCCCCAAATGTATTGGGCCGCCCCTGGTTTTTTGCTGCAACTTTTTTTTGCAGGATACAAAAATAAATCTATAAACTAATCAATCTAACTTGATGAAGTACTTTGTAGGTCAGTCAAAATGGACAAGAGTTGGATGACAATAAAAAATAGAATGAAGAGTAAAGAGTATAGAGAAGGGGTGAAGTCCTTTATTGAATTTGCGGTGGCAAATTTAGGCTCAGCAAATGATATTTGGTGTCCTTGTGTCGAGTGCATGAATGACAAAAAACAAAGCATTCAAGTTGTCAAGATTCATTTGATGTTGAAAGGAATCTCGCCTTCTTACAAGACTTGGGTGCAACATGGAGAATCTGTTCACGTGCATCAATCTTGTGTTTCAAATGATGCTAACTGTGACAATGGTGGAGGTGTTGAGGATAGAATGGCTGGGGATGGCACCGATGATAGGGACGAATTGTCTAATATGCTGGAAGCTGTTTACATGGGCGAGGAGAATGTGTCCAATTAAGGGCATACCGACGTGGCGGCATGTAGACGAGGCTACTCAATCTGCTATCATACAATCTGTCCTTGTAATTATTTATTGCATAATATTTTTTTACATACTTGTAATAGTTGCATTGATCATACTACATAATGATTTTACTTATGTTTTTAGGACAAGTTCAAAATCTCGGATGATTATTATGGCAATCTAGTAGCTCAGCAAGCTGTCCATAGAAAATGCTACAATATTCACAGAAATTGGAGGCACAATATGAAATTGCATTACAAGCATGTTAAGAACGTCTTACATGTGGATCCTTATAGTCATCCATACGAACATGTGACTCAAGAGGATTGGCGCCACTTAATTGACGATGTGTGGAAAAGTAAAGAACACAAAGTAACTTACATATTTAGTGCTTCAGAGTTTATAAGTAAAATATTTGATCATAATGTTTTCTTTTGATTTTTAATTTGTATTTTTTTTGAAGGTGAGATCAAAAGCTGGCAAAAAGAATAGGAAAAAGCTTGAGTACAATCATTGTTCAGGATCTCGGTCATTTGTTGCAACAATGACTATACAGGTAATATATTTTTGAGTATGTACTGGCTATATTTTTAGTGAATTGCCTGTGAAACAGTCTATGGGATAGTTTTGGCTATTGTAAAACAAATAATTTGCTGCAAGTAGATTTTTTATTCTAGTTTGCTGCATGTATATTTTTGGAATCATTTATGCAAGTAGATCTGACAGTTATTCTAGTTTTTTTATTATATAGTGGCTATATGCTAATCTAAATTACACTTTGCAGCCGGAGTTTAATGGTTCTGAAAACCTTAAATTTCCAGAATTCTATAAGAAAACTCATACCAAGAAGAACAAAGAGTGGATTGATCCTATTTGCGCCGTGAAACATGTAGGTATCTAAAATCTCAATAATAATTTAAATCACTTTATGCTTTTGCAAGATTATATATACATTTAATTCTGTTGTTACCTTTGCATTGACAGTCAAAGATGTTGAGCTTGCGAGAAGAATCTTCCCAATCCGGTGTGCAATTAACATCAGAGGAGATGTCTAGGCAGGCACTTGGAAAAAGGAAGAGATACATTCTTGGATTTGGGGATGGGCCGAAGCCCTCTTCATCTTCTTCCACACCTAGTCGTGTGTCACAAGACCATGTTGGGGAGTTACAGAAACTTAAAGCTGAGATGGAGGAGATGAAGATGGAGCGTGAGATGGAGCGTGAGGAGCTGCGGAGGCAATTGGAACAGGAGAGGAGAGAGCGAGAGGAAGAACAGAAGCAAATTGCACATCTTACAAGTTTGGTGACAGAGTTCTTAAAGGAAAAGACTCAAACGCATAAGTCGTCTATCCATCATGATGGGGCCATGTATTCAACTGGTGGCACAAATACTCGTTGGTATGTATTCTCATTTATATTACGTAGGTTATTTAGAGATTTGGACCAAGTTAAGCGAAATATCATTGTGAACTTATACTTGAATTTTAGTTTATTATTTTTCACATGTGGTTATTGATTGTGTATTCTTTTTTGCTTTCTCAGATACATGGTGGAGTTATGAGCATGTGAATCTAGTTTTTGGTACATGGATAGCTTTTGTTCAGATGATCATGGTGGAGTTGTCTACAAGCAGAAATCAGTTTTTTGTTTATTCATATTTTATCTACATGATGGTTGTTTGGATGAATTGCAAGATCAGATATTTTGGAATTTTTAATTTACATTTTGATGTGTTTGGTGATGATTATCACCTTAACATATGGTATGGATGAAACATTTTGATGAATGGTTAATAGGTTTGCTTGACTTTGTGTATGAATGATATTTATAATGAATGATTATGGATTCTCCAACATTGTGTATACTTCTATTTAGATGAGCAAATGTATTGTGCAATATGCATAATGGATAGGCTGTGTTGGTTGTACAGGATTTGGAACGAGCTCAAAAATAAATATTAAGCTTATAATTTGAATTATTAATTAAATACAGGTTAATACTTTCTGCCACCAAAAAATGTTTGTTGCCAATGCATTCCAATACATTCTACGACCAAACTATTGGTGGGGGAAGATAGACATTCAGTGACCATATTTTTGGTAGCGGAAGACAAACATTCCACGACCAACTATTTGGTCGGCGTGGGAATTAGCGACAACAAATTTGGTCGCTGAAAAGTTGCTTCGGCAACCAAACGTTGGTCGTTGTTGGTGTACCTTAGGTGACCACACAATATTGGTCGCCAAAACCTTTCAGTGACTAGGGTTCGGCGACGAAGAGTATTTTAGTCGCGAAAAGGTTTCGGCGACCAAATATGGTTATTCGGCGACTCGAATCTTAGTCGCGGAATATGTATTTTCTTGTAGTGATCATATCTCTCAATATATTTACTTTGTGGCCGATTCTAGAACTAAAATTGGAATCGGAATAAGAATAAAATTTGAATACTAGGTGACACGTCTCCAAAGCGGTTATAGCTTACTGGAAGGTCTAACCAATTAAAACACACCACAGTGCCAACATGTGGTGGATTGCGAGCGGCCATTGGGCAGGCGTAGCGCCATATTATCGAGCTTGCATATCAAGAGCTATGGCTGCATTCTAACCGAGAGACCCAGTGATCATTGAGATCCCACCGATGTGACAGACAAGACGTTATTCTTGTACGAAGCATTCCCACCCGATGTCTAGATCGTACTCAAGCCAATCACTTCTAGTTGACCCACATGCCCTAATTCTCTGGTGGTAGATAAGCTTTTCCACCGGACATATAGAAAAAGGGAGGCAGAGGAGATAACTAAAAAGAACGCCCTAACAGACGGCTAGAGGACTTTTTTGCTTTGTGCTAGTTTGGGTTAGAATGCTGCCATCCGACGAGGATCTCGGCTGCAGCGACCGAGCGCCGCTCGCCGTCTCCAATTTCGATTAGAGCAACCGACCATCAAGCCTTCTAGCATCGTCGCGCTTCTCATTGCGGTGCCTAAGACTAGTCAATTCTCAATGGTGATACTGAAAAAAAGATTTAAAGTGTTTTTTTTTTTAATTTGTTTAATGGACCAATCTTGTGACAGTATGTAGTTATTTTATTTGTATTTTTCTCATCATTGTTCTGTATTATATAAGCACTAAATTGGAAAGATTTCAATGTCACTATTATTAGATAAATTGTACGTCATTACCCATTAACCCCTTTTTTCTTTAGATAGGATGGGGTTCTAACCCCACCTGCAACCTACACCTACATTACTACATACCCCTCCACTTGGGCAGAAATCCCCAAAAATGACGAGGCAAGCCGGGTCCAAACCTCGCGGGACGGAATACTAGGGTAATGTGGGGTCCAAAAGAGGGTCGACGTACCTTGGAACCGAACCCCCCACCCCTTGCCTTTAGGATAGCACCGTCAGAACTAAAGAATCGTACCATTAAATATTATTTGGTCTGCAGTCTGCACTCATCGGAAACTACTGGCTCCACCATAAATCTATGCCCACTTCAAGCCCTTGTCCAAAATTACCTGGATCTAAATTCCCACTAGATCTAGTATTTTATGCCATGTGAGTCACACCTTATTTACTTTCTTTTTTATTTTTTATTTTTGATGATGGGTATTGCCGTTGAGAATCAGTCTGTCCAAAATATTAAGCTGGAGCTACTAGACAGCTCGGACGATCTGCTTCTAGATCATCAAAATTGGTTGAAGATCACGATGTATCTTTGAAGTGGCAATATGGTGACCATATGCTCAGATGGCGATGGCTTCGTTGCTGATCGCTTTCAAAGTTAAGAAACAAAAGAGAGTTAAAGAGCTTTTTCTTTCTCATTATTGGCTTAACAATGAAGGTTTTTATCTTTGATAAGTTGATGATGGCTTTGCATCACAAAATAATGATTAGCTTAACTGCTCTATTTAGTTGAATACAATCACTATAAAAATCGGTATATTTGCTTATTTTCTTAATTAATCATGACAACGGTGAATGCATAAAAAACTCCTCCTAGCATATGTTAGAGGTATTTTTGATATTATATAGTTAGTGATCTTTGATTTTCATCGTATACCAAACAAATTACTCATAGTTATTTGTAGATATTTAATTAATGGACCATGCTATAATCTTATATCATCAAGGATCATATTATTTAAGAATAAAAATCATCAATGAACTTAAATCACCATGATAGATTTCATTTGGATCACCAAACCTTTTTCATAGAGTTTTGTTTGGGTCTGAGTTTAGGTTTTGATGTAAAAGATATATTTCTGATTTGGGAACGAATGCAGACAAACTGGACCCAAACCCCCCCAACTCTCGTCTGAGGCCGTGAGGGGTAGGTTTCAATTTTTCCCAAAAACTGAAAGTCCCAAATCCACCCAACCGACGTCCGACACCTTGAGGGGTAGGCTTCAATATTCCCCATAAATGGAAAATTGCCACTGTCTTCACTCAGAAAAAAGGAAATATTTTATAAAGTCAATAAAACTTCTCTCTTTATTTAATGACAAAAAAATTATCGGGGTTTGGGATTTAAGGTGGCTTACACAGATAGCTGTGTTTGAGATAAACACGGGTTATATCCATTGTGAAAAGAGCAATGCCTTTCAGCCACATAGAAATTTAAAGGACCCCAGGAAAATAACATCCACCTGCTTGGAAAATGAGAACACATTAATCGGTGTCTGGTGCAAGGATAAAAGTGGATTGCATAATATCCATTTGTATATATTTTTATATTTACATTTATCCAAATATCGATAAAAATTTGAGCATCCGACTAATATTCATATTTATATCTATATCTGTCAAAAAATAGATATAGATATGGATAGACAATTATCTGATCGATATTCGAAAATCTAATTTTATTTGTAATTCTATTTAAATTTATATTACTTATGAACTTTAAAAAAAATAAATGGCCACATTAACATACTATTAATTTGATTTATCATCCACTTAGTAATATCTTTGATTTTGTAGTCATAAAGTTTAATTATCCTAGTTATATCTATATTTATATCTATTTTTTGGATATCCGATTTGTATCGGTGACAGTTTAAAACAAATATGGTTATAAATTTTTATATCCAACTAATATTCGTATCCATATCTGCATTTATCAACTAAAACAAATATAGAAATGGATATACTAGTATCCGATTCGATTTTAATCCTAATCTCATATCAACAAATATTGTATGAATGAATGATTGATTCGCGACACTTAGAAAACTAAAAGAAAAGAAAGAAAGGTTGGCTGATAAAGATGGACAATAACGACTGCGTAATAATTTTATTTGGCAAAACGGCTTCCAATTGCTCATAAATTCTCAGCTATATGGGGGACTTGGATGGTGAGCAAAAATAATTGTTCAAGAAGTTGGTAAACTTTTACATGATCGTTGGTAAAAGAACGAGAATTCGTATTTTGATTCGAAGCATGTGTATGTATGTCAAGTCAGTGAACTTGGCTTTTATTAAGTATGGAAGGAATTGTAAATCCTGCAAACTGAATGCAAAATTATTGCATGAAGCTATCTTTTGATATGAATACTAGAGCTCACCTTTTCATATGAATTTTAGTAAAAGAAATGACATAACATGATCATTCAAATACTAGGGCTCATCTTTTCATAACTTCTCCACTAAGCTGTAACTCTTCTCAACACAAGAAATACTTCTTAGGGGAAGGACCATAAAATATATTCTTGATTAGATAGTTACATGAATTGGCATTTGACGTACTGATAGCTTAATTTTGAATCTTTGTGATAGTGGTGGGGAGTCTGATTAATCATTCCGTAGAAAGGATGGAAGCATTACTTGTGGAAACATTTAAAAAGTTCCTTCTAGTTTCCACGCTTGTTTGCATTTCCCTAATAGCTTAAAAAGAGTGGCTCATCTGGATGCATATGCTACCAGCCCTCTCATGATGCTCACCAAAAAATGCCTTGTCCATGAAGAAAAGGAGTCTACCTGATAGTATATGCTTCCTCTTTGTAAAATAATGATGCAAAGTTTTTCATTGATTAATAAATCAATCCTCATAATTTGAGGACCAAATTATCCCAGCTATGATAGAAAAAATAAAGAAAACCATGATTATTATTGGACAAATAAAATTATTACATGTCAAAAAAAATTATTACGTGTCAAAAGAAAGTTTTGCCAGTATATGTGGTGTTATCTCGGCAACAAGTGATACATTAGCAGCACCTGATAAATTTTGGATCATTTTTTTTGTCAAGACCAGCTCATCCTGTAACCTAGTGGCTCTTAGAGGTGGGCAACGGGCCGTGCCGGGCCGGCCCGGCCCAGGCCCCCCGGGCCCAAAAACTAAACGGGCCGTGCCTGGCACGGCCCGTCCAGCACGGAAGGCCAGCCCGGCCCGGCCCCAGGCCCCTCTATTGGTGGGCCGGGCCGGGCACGGCACGCCACGGGCCGTGCCAGGCATGGCCCGTAACGGGCGCAAACGGGCCGTGCCAGGCACGGCCCGCAACGTCTCCAAACGGGCCGTGCCTGGCACGGCCCGTAACGGCTCCAGACAGGCACGGCCCGTCTGGAGAGGGGGGAGGAAAATAGCCGTTTCCAACGGCTATTTTCGTGAAAATGACCCTTTTACCCCTCCCAACAGTCCAATAACGGCTGAATTAAGGGGTATTTTGGGAAAATTTTTTTTTTGAGCTTCTATAAATAGCCCATTCCTCCCTCATTCTCACCACACCAAACCTCTCATTCTCTCCTTCTCTACTGCTATTATTTCTCTCTTCTAAAGTGCTATTCTAGCAATTTAATTTTTAGTTTGTTCAAGTGCTACACAAGAGGAGGTTCCTGTTGAGAAGAGAAGGTCGCTTCTGTTGAGAGCACAAGAGGAAGCTCGGAATCTCGGCTCTGCCTCTGCCCTCCGACCCTCTACTCAATTCCTCCTTGCGGTTAGTTTTTATTTTTTGAATTAATCATAGATATGTCATCTTTTGAGGAAAGTCAGTTTGGCATTCCTGTTTCTGAGGGAGAAGAAACTAATCCCCAACCCCCTGTTCCTAGTTCCTCTAGAACTGGTGAACCGAGTGAAGGTCAAACCTCTTCTCGTAAGAGGACTAGTACTGTATGGAATGAATTTGATAGAGTTATGGTTGAGGGAGTCTGGAAAGCTAAATGTAAAAAATGTGCCAAACTTTATAGTTGTAGTAGTAGTGGGGGAACAGGGCATTTAAAAAGACATCAAGAGAGTCATAGGATGCATGATTCTCATGCTCAAACTCAAAGTACCCTTAATATACAAGGGGGATTACTTGTAGGTAATTTTGCATATAATCATGAAAATCAAAGAAAAGCACTTGTAAAATGGATAGTTAAGGATGAATTACCTTTTAGTTTATGTGAATCTTTTAATTTTGAAGAATATGTTCAATTAAACCTACAACCTGCTTACAAAAGAACTAGTAGGCGTACATTTAGAAGAGTAGCTATGACCAATTTTTTAGCAATGAAACAAAATTTAATTGAAACACTTTCTACTTTAAATGTAAAAATTTCATTAACTTCTGATATTTGGTCAGCATCTGTAGGTAGTAATTGTTTTATTGCCATTACTGCTCATTATATTGATAATGATTGGCAATTAAATAAACGTATTCTTGCTTTTCGTGCTTTTGATTTTCCACATTCTGGGCAACAAATTTCAAATATAATTTATCAAACTGCATGTTCATATAATATTAATGATAAAATTATGTCTATTACTTTTGATAATGCATCTAATAATAATTCTGCTGTTGTATTATTAAAAGACTCATTGCATCCCATATTAGATGGAAATTTACTGCATATTAGATGTGCATGTCATATCTTAAATCTTTCTGTTCAAGCTGGCATGGGCATGATTCAAGATGTGATTTCAAAAATTAGAAATGCAGTTTCTTTTATTCATGCTTCTAGATCAAGACTTCAAGAATTTAAGGAATTATGCATAAATCATGGTAAACGTTTTAAAAAATTTAAACTTGATGTAATTACTCGTTGGAACTCCACATATAGCATGATACATGATGCATACCCATATAAAAATTTATTAAGTGCATATATTAATGATCGTGGATTAGGATTTACATTGACTAAAACTGATTGGAATAAAGGAAAAATTTTGGAAGATTTTTTGCTTAGTTTTTATAATGCTACCAATGTTCTTTCTGGTATTTATTACCCTACTTCATGTTCATTTTTACAACAAGCATATATAATTAGTCAAAAATTTGCAGAACATAGATATGATGATGTTTTAATGCCTATTATTGACCTAATGGAATCTAAATGGAATGAGTATTGGGACAGGATATGTCCTATGCATAACTTAGCTGCTGTATTTGATCCTAGAGTTAAATTAAATGGCGTGCTAATTTTACTTGATGCATACTCTGAAAATATGAATCAAGATGCTGAATCTGCTAAAGATGAGGTAAAAAAACTTCTTTATGATATTTATGCTATATATGATGAAAAAATTCGTGGATCTAGAACACAAATACAAACCTCTATTTCTCCTTCTAGTAGTTCTCGTTCGTCATCTATTTTTTCATTCATTGCACAGAGAAGACACACACATGCTTCAAGTTCCTCTTCATCTTCTTCATCTTTAAGTAGTGAACTAGAATTTTATTTACGAAATGATCTTCATTCTGCATATGATGAAAATCAAATAGAGAATCTAAATGTATTATCTTGGTGGAAGAATGTTAGAAATCAATATCCTGTTATGTCTGCAATTGCACGCGATATTTTAGCTGTGCCGATGTCCACGGTAGCATCGGAATCCGCTTTTAGTGCAGGTCGGCGTGTTCTTGACGAAAAGAGAAGTAGGATGACGGGCGAAACGGTGGAGATGCTTCTCTGCTTCAAGGATTGGCTGGATGCTGAGGCAAGACTTCAAGATAAAGGTGGACATAATACAACATCCTCTGATGATGATGATACAAACACTACTGAAGACTGAAGACTGAAGAGTGAATACTGATTCACTGAATCACTGATGATTAGTAAGATTTCTTAATTTTTTATAATTGTACATTTTTATTGTATTCTGGAGGTCAGACCAAGGTCCAAACCTCGGCCCTTTCTTAGTTTCTTATTGTATTCTAGAGGTCAGACCAAGGTCCAAACCTCCCTTCATGTACCATTTTGATTTAAATTAATAAACTGGTAGGGGTCTATGCCAAACCCCCCACCATTAAGGTGGCTTTATATTCATAAATCATAAATTCTTAGTGTTCAATATTTATTAATTTATTAAAAAAATTTATGAAGCATTAATTTTTATCGGGCCGAGCCGGGCCCAGGCCCGGACCGTGCCAGGCCCAGGCCCGGACCGTGCCAGGCCCGCGTGCCAGCCCGGCCCAGGCCCTTATGGGCCGTGCCGTGCTGGCCCGCGGGCCGTGCCGTGCTTGGCCCGCGGGCCTAGACCGGGCCGTGCCGGCCCAGGCCCGAAGCGGGCCGTGCCAGGCACGGCCCGCTGGCCAGGACCCTCTAGCCCAGCACGGCCCTCTCAAAGGGGCCGTGCCCGGCACGGCCCGGCACTGTGGCACGGCCCGCTTCGTGCCGTGCCGTGCCGGGCCGTGGGCGGCCCGGCCCAGTGCCCATCTATAGTGGCTCTATTCTCTTTGTGGGTATCATTGATACCTTGCAACTAGGAGTGCTCAAGTGTTTTGTGGCCTAAATGGGGCCTCTGATGTCCAACAATAAGTAGAACATCTCTATCACCCCTTTTTCTTTTCTTTTTTTTTTTATAAAAAAGATCCTATATGACGTGCAATCACAGCAGAAGCTTGAACGTCGTCGTCCCGAGTTTTCTCACACAGATGGTAGTGTTTGAGATGAACACGGGACATGTCATATCCATTGAGAAGAGCCACGCCTTTCAGCCACAGAAATTAAATGACCCCAGGAAAATGACATCCCACCCTGGATTAAAAAAAGAACCGTTTGATCGGTGTCTCATGTCATGCATGACGTCAAGTAGATCGAATGCGATGTCAACGGCATCAGCCAGAGGAGCCGTCGTTCAACCCGGGCCTTCAAAACGCAACCTGCCGAAATTTTAAGCTTAAAATGGGTCGGTATCTGATGGTTATGGCTCACGTACGTACCACGGATCTGTCCACCCCTCACCGGTCCAGTTCTCCCGCACGTCTCACGCGTGGGGTTGGGTCTGGGCTAAGATTACGAGCATGCCAGGTTCCAAATTGGACACGTATCTTAGAGGTGGGGTCCAGTACAAGCTCAACGGACGTATTTCCTCCTCAGGTCCCATCACGAGTTTTATTTAAGTTTCTTCTAGCAGCGCCATATGTATCGCTCGGATGACGTCAATGGATTATGGCATGAAGCTCGTCAGCATGGCTCAAACGTCACGAATTATGATGGAAGTGTTCGTACTTGGGAGCGAACCACAGCCTCTCACCAACCTCGCCCAAGAGAAGGTGGCGTCCAAAGCACAAACTGGTGGAGGCACATTCAATCATGTATGATATACTAGGCTGTCATTAACCTAGTAGAAGTTAAGGCTCTCTTTTGCAACATATGTACTCTTTGATCAGCGCCATTTTGAAACATGGTTGATACAAAAAACACATATTCATATTTTTATAGCAATTCTCTTCTTTCTCTATATATACTTTTTTTTTTATCGGCCGGTGCAAGTATATATTCCACAACAATTCATGTACTAGCGCCATACCTCTAAGTTGGACGGATGCATGCCAATCAGCTAGATTACCTACTTTTAGTAATAAAATCAATAAGTTATTCTTTTATATAAAAAAAAAGTTACCATAAAATATATGTATAAAATTCAGGGATTAAAAATGACTTTTATGTGATGAAAAGTAGTTAGATGTGCATAGAATATATAAATGAGAGGCAATCTAATCTTTAAAAACTCCAACCAAATAAAAAATATCTCATTATTTTTTCGTTGGACATATTTTTCTTACTTCTTTTCCCTCGAGCCAAACGAGCGGTTAAAAAGGGTCGGTATCTTAGTTATGGTTCACGTACGTACCACGGATCTGTCCACCCCTCACCGGTCCGGTTCTCCCGCACGTCTCACGCGTGGGGTTGGGTCTGGGCTAAGATTACGAGCATGCGAGGTTCCAAATTGGACACGTATCTTAGAGGTGGGGTCCAGTACAAGCTCAACGGACGTATTTCCTCCTCAGGTCCCATCACGAGTTTTATTTAAGTTTCTTCTAGAAGCGCCATATGCATGATGCATCGCTCGGATGAAGTCAATGGATTATGGCATGAAGCTCGTCAGCATGGCTCAAACGTCGCGAATTATGATGGCAGTGTTCGTACTTGGGAGCGAACCACAGCCTCTCACCAACCTCGCCCAAGAGAAGGTGGCGTCCAAAGGTGGAGGCACATTCAATCATGTATGATATACTAGGCTGTCATTAACCTAGTAGAAGTTAAGGCTCTCTTTTGCAACATATGTACTATTTAATCAGCACCATTTTGAAACATGATTGATACAAAAAAACACATGTTCATATTTTTATAGCAATTCTCTTCTTTCTCTATATATACTCTTTTTTTTTTTTTATCGGCCGGTGCAAGTATATATTCCACAACAATTCATGTACTACAGTACTAGCGCCATACCTCTAAATTGGACGGATGCATGCCAATCGGCTAGATTGCCTACTTTTAGTAATAAAATCAATAAGTTATCCTTTTATATCAAAAAAAAAAGTTATCATAAAATATATGTATAAAATTCAGGGATTAAAAATGACTTTCATGTGATGAAAAGTAGTTAGATGTGTTGAAAAAAAAAAAAAACTTAAATGCGCACGCGGCCAAAATCTCGGGCCGCGTGCGCGTGTGAGAAAAAGGTAACGCCCAGCGGGCGTTACGCATTTGAAAACGGACGCATTTGAAAACGGACGCGTTTGAAAACGCATCCGCAAAAGACCAAATTGCTCCTGTAAAAGTCCCTATTTAAACCCCTTGATTTCATCTCTTTGGGAGCAGAAAAAATTTGAGAAAAATAGTAAAAAAATTTGGAAAAATTCTTCTCCCTCTTAGCCACTTCCAAATTTTGTTTTTACATTTTTATTCAGTTTATTTAGTTCTTTTCATTCCGTTCTTTGCTGGATCTGCAAGTACGATCAGGTTCGCTTTGACTTCTTCCGAGACGTGCCGAAGAAGAAGTTGTAGGGTCGTCGTATCTCCGAGAAGAATTGTCGGGTGGCCCGTACGTGGGGGCAAATACTTCTTTGGGACAGCGTCTACGCGCTTCGACCTGCCTTCAATCAGGCTAATTTTTTCTACTTTTATTTTTAATTTAATATTAGTAGATTTGTAGGATTTGAAATTCTATAATATAAATTTATTAAATGCATAGATTTATTTTGTGCTAGAATAGATTTATTTTGCATTGAAATAGAATTATTTGGATGCCGAATAATATGCATGTATATTATTCCCTTTAAGATTTTCCTTTAATTGAATTAATAGATTTATTGTTTATTTATATGATATATTGCTAACAATCCAAAGAAGTATTTGTTTTTATTTATTGTTAGTAATATATAATTCATTAAATTCTTTATTACAATTGTGGCATATTAGATTTTAATTGCAATAATTATCTTTGCTAGCACATCATTAATAATAAATTATTCTAAAGAGGTAATAATTTGGTTAACCTCCAAGAGGTTTATTATACCTCCATTTGGACTCCTCAAGGAGTAATTTCCAGATCCTATTCAAACGGAAAATTCGGAAATTGGTTGATACATAATAATAAATCTATTGAATTGACTTATTAGATCTCAATCAATTAGTCTAATAAAGACTTTTAATTCATTGAATTGACATCTTAATTACAATAATTGATTTGCTACAAAATTAGTAATTAATTATTCTAATAAGTAAATAAATCAATTCTAATATATATAATTCATTGAATTGATAAATTAGATTTTAATTACGATAATTGTTTGCTAGAATTAAATTTAGTAATCAATTGTTACTAATTCGGAAAGGTCAAACGAAAAATTCAAAAATTAGTTAATCCATTTAAATTTACATTTAGGTTATTTTAAATATTGAATTTGTGTGATTTCTAGTGATTATATCCACTAACTAATAGTGTCTAAGAAAAGCTTGTCAAAAAGGCATACGTGCCTAAGAAAGGCTGGTACTTAAGTGAGCCTAGTGCTCCACCACCGATCTGGAGCTGATCTGGCTATTAGCTTTTTGAATATATCAATTAGACATCCAAAGTTCAATATAAATATTAGTGCAATCTTTTGACATAGATTTTTTGCCTTCAATCAGGTTTCTGTCTCTATTCTGTAACCCTGATCCTATGGCCTCAAACACTAGTGACCACCTTAGTGCCAAACCTGAAAAATTTGATGGCCATAACTTTAGGAGGTGGCAGAACCAAATGCGGTTCTGGCTCACGACATTAGGGTTAATCTCAGCCATAGGTGAAAGTACTACCGAAGTTGATAATGGGTCCAACCCAACTACTTCTTCCAACACTGAACATTCTGCCTCCACTGGCATACCCTCTAGGACACCTGATGAGATAGATTATCATTGTATCCATAGAATCCTAGGTGCTCTTTCTGAGAGGTATGATATCTATTACACAGCCAAGAGTGCCAAAGAACTCTGGGACACCCTAGATAGCAAATATGGTCTTGATGATGTTGGGGTAAAGAGGTTCAAGGCCTCCGATTTCAATAAGTTTAGGATGGTGGACTCAAAGCCTATGAATGACCAAATTCATGAATTTGAAACCCTAATCCACCAGCTTAGGGCTAATGGAACCAATTTGGATGAATCATTCCAGGTAGCCTGTCTGATAGATAAACTACCTACTTCCTGGTCTGATTTTGCCAAGACCCTGAGCCATACCCAAGGAGTTCTCACCCTAACCCAAGTCTTAAACTCCATTAGGATTGAAGAGCAACATAGGCTCAGAAATAATACCTCTACTGGACCCAAAAATAATGCATATAATGTAGAGGCTCCTCCTAAGAAAAATCAGAACCGACCCTTCCGTAAGAATTTCAAGAAGAAACCCTACAACCCTAACCACCACTACAATGGGAAGCCTATTCAATCCCAGGAGCAGAAGAAGAAGAAAGAGGAAGGTGGTGCTCGTTTCTGTTATGTGTGTGGTCGGACCAACCATTTTCTTCCCAGTGCTTCTATAAGAAAACTGCACCTCTTCAATCTAAGAAGAAAGGTCCACACACATCCAGTGCTCAAGTCAACATGGTGACTTCCGGTGCTGGCTCCTCTGAGACAGCTTTCAGGTCTGTTTCCTTCACTCCTGAAGTTAACATGACTTTACAAGCACTTGATTGGTGGATTGATACCGGAGCTGGTATTCATATTTGTTCGGATCGCTCCCGGTTTTCTTCTTACCAGATCTCAAGTGGAGGAGCTGTGATCATGGCAAACAGCTCGGAGGCGCATGTGTTAGGAGTAGGACGTGTGGACTTAAAGCTTACATCTGGAAAAGTCCTGTCCCTGCACGGCGTCCAACATGTTCCAGTTGTTAGGAGAAATCTCATTAGTGATTCCTTGCTTGTCCAGCAAGGCTTTCGTCTTGTTTTTGAGTCCAATAAGGTTGTAATTTCTCATGGTGTAATGTTTATTGGAAAAGGATTCCTTAGTGAAGGATTGTTCAAGTTGAATATAATAGCTCCTTTAATAAATGAAAATCCTTTGATTATGAATATAGAACCCCCTTCTATTTGGCATGGTAGATTAGGTCATGTAAATTATAATTCAATTAAGCAACTTATGAACCTAAATCTAATACTGTTGACCCTCTAATGGATTTTGATGAATTCAAAATACTAGAGCATAATTCCCTTTATCTTAACAAGTTATTTGAGGATTTTAGTTGGTTAATTAAGAATATTGTTAAGAAATGTCTAGGCAAGTTCCCATGATTTTTAAGAACTTATTGAAGAATTTTTGAGATGAAAGAAAAAGTTCAGGGACAGCCGAGACGTCTCCGGATTGTCTCCGAGACGTCTCTGGCACAAACAGGAAGAACTGGCACGTCTGGAGACGTCCCCGTAAAGCGCGGAGACGTCCCCGGAGCGCGGAGACGTCCCCTGAAAAAGCGGAGTTGACTCTCTCAGAGAATTCCAGAAGACTTGTTTTTCGGAGATATAACGGCGGAGACGTCCCCGTAAAGCGCGGAGACGTCCCCGGAGCGCGGAGTCGTCCCCGAAGAAGCGGAGTCGTCCCCATGCAAAAAGCGCAAACAAGCGGAGACGTCCCCGTAAAGCGCGGAGACGTCCCCGGAGCGCCTGGGACGCGACTAACAACTTTTTCAGGTTTGATTTGAATTTCAAACGTCTCTTTTTTGTGTCTAACGGCTATATTTGCTTTTTGGGCTATAAAAGGGACCTCTTAAGTGCTTCTCAACATCTTCTTACCAACCCAATACAAGATCATTCAAGAGAGAAAAGAGAAAAAGATGTTCAAGGGAGTTAGTGCATTCAAGTGAAGAAATCAAGCGCCTTCAAGTTTTCCAACAGATTTCGTGCTCAACTACTCTCTCCCGTTTGGCATTCAAAGCTCACATTCAAGCCAACACGATCCACATCGGAAGAACCATCATCTCCCACGCTTCCAACGGCTAAAAGGGTTCTTGCGGGTTCTATTGTTTATATTGTTATATTTGCTTGTTTAAGAAGCTTTGATTTGTTTTAAACCTTTATTCTAATATCTTGTAACTTGATTCAATCAAGGGATTGAATCAAAGGGTTAAGGTTTGTTGGTGAGCCAAAGGGAAAAACCAATGTTGTAAGGTTGTGGTTGGTGAGCCTTTGGGGAAAACCAACCGGGTTGGATTGTGAGCCCGTGAAAACAATCGGTTGGTTCGAGTCGGTGAGCCTGTGAAAACCGACCGAGTTTGTTGTGATCTCGTAAAACAACAAGTTGGGTTGTGAGCTTGTAAAACAACCGGCTGTAATTTGTAGGATTATAGTGAAATTCCCAAGAGGTCTTGGGGAGTGGATGTAGGTGCTGGGGTGCACCGAACCACTATATGTTTGTTGTGTTTGTAATGCTTCTTGTCATTGTCTAACTAACACACTTACTTACTTAGATAAATTGCTTGCTTAACTCTTATCCGCGCATCCTTTAGTTGCAAGCATATTCAATCAAGTCACGTTCTATACATCAAACTGTTGCTAAGTTTAACTTTCACTGTGCATCTGTACAACTTAGCATAATTAATCAAAAAGTTTCAAAAGCAATATAAAAGTTTTTAAAAGACCCAATTCATCCCCCCTCTTGGGTTGTATCTACTGGGCAACAAGTGGCATCAGAGCAGGTGCTCTAAGATTAATTATTGATCTCACGATCAAGAGCCAAAGATCATGACAACTCAAATAGATAGTTTTCTAGGAGAAGGACAATCAATTGATACACCTCCACTATTTAATGGCATAAACTACACACATTGGAAAATACGCATGCGCATTTTTATTCAATCACAAAACTATTATTTATGGAAAATCATAATAAATGACCTTCACACACTCTCTCAAACTATTAATGAAAAGGACTTAGCACAATTGAATGCTAATGCTATGAACATGTTATATTGTGCTATTCAAGAAACAAAGTTTAATGAAATTTCTGCATGCTTATCTGCTAAGGAGATCTGGGATACGTTAGAAAATATTTATGATAAATCTCAGATTAACTTGCATGTGCTTCAATTACATACTAACAATGAGATTGCAGAATCGTCCACAGTAGCCGAGTCGACTCCCAGGTTGTCCGAGTCGACTCCTAAAGAAGAACAGTCTGAAAGGCAGAGACACAGTCTTGAAGACCCTGTAAACTCGAGTCGACTCGAGGAAGAAAGAACAGCAAGAAAAGTCAAAAGCTTCCCAAAGACAAAGAAAGAGATAAAAAGGAAGAGAGCCTTGCCCAAGGAAGAGTCAAGCAAGAAAATGAAAGCTAGGAGCAACAATGATGATATTAGCTCCAATGAACTACAAGAGGTAACTAGCTTATGTTTTATGGCACAAGAAGACAAGGTAAAATCTGAATCTACTTTTACCTCAAATGATTTTCAAGAAGAATTCTCTTATGATGAATTATTAAATGCGTTTCATGATTTGTATAGTGAATATAGAAAATTAGCTGTGAAGAATAAAAATCTTAAGAAACTAAATCTGAAAATTTCAAAAGAAAGAAATCCTAATGATGAAATACAAGATTCTGAAAATAAAAGCTTAAGGTTAAATTTAGAACAATTGATCCAGAAAAATCAGAATTTAATTAAAGAAAATCAAAACTTAAGCAAAGAAATTAACCAATTAAGATCTTTTATTAACAAATTCACTGTAAGTTCAGAAAGATTAAAAATGATGTTTGAAAGCCAACATGCTGATTTTGATAAATCAAAATTTAGCTTGACTCCTTCACTTAGCCATAAATCTCTAGAGAAAAAGGTTATCAATTCACCAAGCAAACCATTAAATAAGATAACTTATTCCAAAAATAAAAAGAATGGGCATAATAACTTTACCTATCGTTCTAGTATAATTAAATCAAGTGGTAAAGTTATTACAATTAAATAAATCTGGGTTCCAAAAGGAACCATATGTCCTAACTCTCAAGGACCCAAGCAAGCTTGGGTACCCAAAATGAAAATATGAGGATGTAGACATAGATGTGCCAAGATACCCATGGAACAAATAGAACTTTCATACAAATGGGTGCTCTAGACACACATCAAAAATGAAACTTAAAATATACTTATGAAAAGTAATTTTAAATGAAATAATAATAATTATGAAATCAGTAATCCTTGCATCTCATCATTATTTTTGCTTTAGTATTTGATATGAATTGCTAGTATTGATCAATTTTGTGATATAGAAAATACTTTTGAAAATATAATCAAATCATTTCATTTTATAGTATACTTTACTCACTATTGGATAAGTTGCTAAATGATTAAACAATTTATTAAGAATAACTCTATGAATTCTCTATATGCTTGATTGAGAGTTTCTATCCATGGCATTATTATTTAAATGATAATGTGTACTTGGTATGCTTTTGAATATATGCACTATGAATACCAAGATTAAAGAAACCATCTTTGGCATATAGAATCAACTCATGCTAGTATGTACTTAATCTCAAAAGACCTTGTCATTGCCTTACTTAGATTATCTTCTAAAAGGTCAAAGTTTGCTATGCATGTTAACTAAGGAAACAAACAAAATCAATTTCTAAATCTAATGATGTTGTTTCCAATACTAAGTTTTCAAAAGCTTACACTGGCTTTGTTCTTGGCACGTAAATTGAAATATTTTCTGCATTGGCACAAACTCACAAAAAGGGTTCAAATGAAAAAGGTTTGCAAAAGTATCATGGGATAGTCTTGAAAACCAATTTTTTATCAAGTTGTGCATAGAAAATAATATTGAATACAATTGTTTCAGCACCAAGGACACCAAAAGTAAAATAGGATTAATAGATTTCTTGAAGAAATGAAAAAGACAATTGTGTATGATAGTCATTTTTAAAAGCTATCATCACTGCTTGTCATACATATGATTTCTATTAAATCTTTTTTTTTTGATGAAAACTCTTTTTGATCTTCTGAAAAATAGAAAATGAACTATTGCATATCTTTCATATTTATCAGTAGTATATGTTATACTTGATATGGTTTCTTGAAAGTAATGCCAAATCTGATAGAGATATGTCTATCATTGGATATCATTCATCAAGCAATGCATATAGAATATTCAATGAAAAGATTTTAGTTGCAGAAATATCAATTCATTTTATTCTTTATGAGACTAATGATTTATTATCAAGATACTAAAATCAAATTATATATGTATATGGTTAATCTTTTACATATAACAATCTGAAAACATGTTAATAATTAGAACCAAATTGAGCTTTTCAGAAATGCACTTAATGAAGAAAAATTGATGACTACTAAAAGACTAAATCAAGAAAAGATGAAATAGATCTTGATGAAATTCTTGCATGATTAGAAGTAAAGATCACCATTATCATTTGCTTGCTTTATGAGCTTTATATTCTATCAAATGAGTGTGTAGAATGGACTCCTATGTGCTTACTTTATTAAAGAAGATATATGTTAAATAACCACCATATTTGAAAACACTCATTACAAATATGATAAAGCAATATATGATTTGAAACAAGCATCAAAAGCGTGATATAAAAGCTTAAGCAACCTTTTCGACAGAAAGTAATAAATCTATGCATCAAAAGAAGAATTTGTGATATCTTACTTGCTCAAAGTATACATTGATGACATCATTCTTGGTTCTACTAATGGAGATTTATATGAAGATTTTACTAAGCTCATGCAAGGTGAGTTTGAAATATGTATGATGAATGAATTAACATTTTTTTCTCAAACTCCAAATTAAAACAAACAAGAAAGGGGATCTTCATTGACCAAAGTTAGTCCACAAGACAACTCTTATAGAAGATTGGCATGAAGAAGGTATGTCTATGACCCCATCTTGTAGAATTTGAAAAGGATGAGTAAAGTAGATCTATTGTTTTAAAGCTGTATTGAAGCATGATAGAATAATTATTTTATCATACAGTTAGTAGACCAGATTGTATGATCATTGTGTGCCCTTGTGCAAGACTTCAATCTAACTTTAATGAATCACATTTTATTGATAACAAATAAATCATAATCTGAATTTTGATAGAAACAACCGTTTAAGATAAGTTGATTAAAACTTAGCTAACATGTCTTATTGATAATTATCTTAAGCAAATAGAATCTAAGCTAAATTGATTCTGAAAATAAAAAAAAAATGAATTGATCTTGATAAATCTTCCTATTGCTTCACATGCTTGTCTTTGAACCATCTTGGTTAATGAAACTATCTCTTTAAGTTCAAGTGACATATGCTTGCTTATATTTAGGCAATCTCTAGAGTAAAATGACTCAACACTCAATTATTGTCATATCGTACGTTGAGTCATCTAGTTAAAAAATATATGGTATGAATGTTTTGTATCTTGAAGAAACTAATGATTTTTCTTCAAGAAAGAAAAGAATTTTGTTAATAATGTAGGATCTTTAAGCAAGAAAATGAGAGATTTTAACTTGAAGGAAACCTCCACATAAGATACAATAAACATTCACATGCAAACAAGAGAGAGGATCTTCTTCAGCCAAAAGTTCACACATAAGAAATCTAGTTTGGCTTGAAGAATATAGAATGAATAGGTAATTTTAGATACCTTTCTCATAAATTAATTGAGCAAAGTCAATAACTTAAATCTTATTATGGCATGATTATATTCTTTAATTATTAATTTTTGATATCATGTCTATGTGTGTATTGACTGACTTATACTTTTAGAAACTGTTTCATGGTTTGCCCAAACTAAATTATTTCTTTGCCTATATCATAACCATGAAATACACAAGTATATGCTTAAAATTTTGATGTAAAATAACTTGTGAGAAGTTATGAATACTTGCGCATAATGAAAATGTTGTTTGCATGATATACATCTATATGACACATAAGATTATTTCTTTATTCTGCTCTTTCATGTAAATTACTTGAGAATAACAAAAAGAGAGAGAGATAAAGAAAAGAAAATAGATATTATTCAAGAGAAGTAAAATCTAAGTAAAGGCAAATACTTCAATCTTGAGGAAAAGCAAAACAAGCATAATATATTTGGGACATTTGTGAGCATTCTTTTGGAAGGGATAAAATCCATAATTAATTACACTTAAACAGGAAGAGTTTGAAGTAAACATTTTAACCTTTCTATATTGCTCATCATAGGGATGGTGCCAATGGGGAGGCTAGTGGTAGTACCCAGCACTATTTGACCCAACTATTCGGTGTAGGGCATATTAGGGACGGCACAAGAGGGAGGCTAGTGGTAGTACCTCGTGCCCCTTCCCAACTCCACCGGATAGGGAGCAAATAGAGTATAGAGCATAAGAAAGTTAAAAATGAAAGACAAAGTAAATGAAAGTATATAAGAAGAATCAAGTCAAATTTTTAATCACTTGAAAACACACTTTAATGATGAAATCAGTGCAAAATTATATAGAGGGAGTTTATTTGAAAAGAATTGATTTTGATCCTTGACATTCTTTTTCTTATTATTTTAATGCATGACTTAACACATAATATATTTTGCATGTGGCATGATGTCTTGAATTATGGGTTCTCAATATTTTTGTAATGCCTCATACTTGGACAATTTGATTGAATGTTTGAAATACTACATAACATCTTGTGTTTGGTTTTATTGAAAAGAAATTTCAGATTTGTCGTTCACAATCATCGTTAAAATCTGAAAGTTAAATAAATTTGTAAAAAGGAGAAGAGAAGGATATCTCTACTTAGGCAAAATGAATTGAGTTTGTTTTATCTTTCAACTTGCTTAACTTTGGTATATAATGTGCTAATTCATACCAAAACTCACATTAAATACAAAGATTCTGAATATGCTCTTATATGTTTGAAATATAAGTTTTCAATCGTAATGATTTAAGATGAGCTATAATGTGGAAGATACATATCTCAAATTATGACCTTGAAAGGCTCTATTGAAAATCTTTATGAAATTCAGAATCTGATTTTGTATAAAAGCTTAAACTCATATGAATTCTAAATAAAATCTTAATATAAGAAAAATAGAATTAAAATTTTGATGCCTTGGTTGATTGCTCCGATACGCATCCGAAACATATCATTTCTTATCTTTAAAGTGTACTAATATTGGTCCAAATGATGTGTCTTTCGATGATTTTGGTTGCAAACAAAAATTTCTAAATATATGATCTTATCTTGATATTAAAAAGATTTATTGTGTTTCATATATACATTGGTGAAAAACTATGATTAAGAAATTGAGTTCTATAAATATATATACCTCAATGATCATCTATATGTTTTTCTCTCCTACATTCTTAAAGACTTCCATCAGAATATATATATAGAGTGAATGATCTTAAAGCTAGAAATATTTCAGCTTACTCAAATGATTCTTAAAAGAAAGAAAATGTAAATGTTTTTGAAAAAAAAAAACTGAGCTTCAAATGAATCATTTTCTGATTAATATCTCTATACATTTTCTCTAAGATTAGGAGAAAGCATAACTTGTGCTTAAAAGATTAAAAAGGGTGATTGCTATAAATTTTGAATAATTCTTGATCACTCGACATTCTCGATATCATAGAATTTCAGTTTTATTCACGCTTGTCATTAAAATCTGAAATTCAACAAAAGAAAAGAATGATTGAAGAGGAATGCATCTTTTGAGGGGGAGCTTTAGATATCTTATCCTAAAGTTACTTTAATTTGATGCATACCTTGATTTTTATGGATTGATTTTGATGAACATCCTTATATTGCAATACATGCTTTAATTATAAGTTTATACCTTAAGATGAGTTCTATAAAGGTTGTCTTATCTCAAATCTTGAGTCTTATGAAAATAAGCTGAAACTTATAGAAAACATATTTTTGAGATTGACAATTTTATTGAACATTATCTACAAATTCTAAACTCTTAAAATGGAATGATCAATTAAGGAGGAGAAAGAAAATTTCAGAAGAAAAGATCTTATGGAACTTAATCGCATAAATCTATAACTAAAGGAGAGGAAAAGAATACTAAATGAAAAGTGATCCTAATACTCTCCAATATGTATCATCTGAAATTTAAATCTGAAAATCTTTATGATACACCTTGAGGCGTGTTATTTGGTTAGTATATCTCATGCATCACTCTTGAACCAAATTGCAAATCATAAGAGCCTCTAATTTAATGAAAAAGGGGGAGAATAATGTGTTAAATTTTCTTGAGTATCTCTTAGAAAATCTATTTTTGAACTTCACTAATGAGTCCTAATTGGCTTGCTCTTTAGAACTTCAATTTTGTGCCAATTCATTATTTTATGTATCAAATTGTGCTTATTCTCTAAAGAAATAAAAGAAAGTCTTTAAAAGAGTTCTAAGATGTATCAAAAATTGCATGAATTCATATTTTGGTATTTGTGCCCCAATGCTCTTATTATCATAAAAGAACTTTGAAGTCATTAAGAATTAATGATCCAACAGGATGATATGTCTTTCAAATATATAAGTTTTGATCTTTTACTCTGAAAATCAATTGAATTGCTCTCCTATTGATAAAATACTTAATAGATTAGGCAAAAGGTCTTAAATGAACAAGCTTTCCCACTTATTATTGAAGAGAGGTCAGATTTCCATTCGTGCTTTCCTTGAATATCATTTGTGGTACTTCTTGAATTAACCTAAGGAAGATTCCACCTACACTTGATTAGAAAACTATCTGTGGTATCAAATTAGAAAATTTCTTGAAATCACATTCGATGTGTTCTGCTCTGGAATTATCTTAATTGGCTCTGATCTATGCTCATTAATCTTTTTCTAACATTATTGCCTTGAGTTATATGATTCATATTCTTGCAATAACTTGACATGCAAATCAGAGTACAATAAGAAAAAGAAATATCTGAGTATTCTTATCTTTGTGCTTAATGTTCCACTATCTTTTTGATGTTGTCAAAAAGGGGGAGAAATATCTAAGTATATGCTCATAATGCTTTGTATTTTATATTGAATACCAACTCAGCTTAAACTGAAATAGGTTGATTGTGTTAAGCTGATTAAATCTAAAGCATTATCATGAAGTATGTTTTAAATATTTATGTTTTCTACTTCATGCAACTTAGCTATGCATTAGTCCTAGAACACAGTATATTTTATATTGCACATACTCCAAGTTTTGTCATCATCAAAAAGGGGGAGATTGTTGACCCTCTAATGGATTTTGATGAATACAAAACACTAGAGCATAATTTCCTTTATCTTAACAAGTTATTTGAGGATTTTAGTTGGTTAATTAAGAATATTGTTAAGAAATGTCTAGGCAAGTTCCCATGATTTTTAAGAACTTATTGAAGAATTTTTGAGATGAAAGAAAAAGTTCAGGGACAGCCGAGACGTCTCCGGATTGTCTCCGAGACGTCTCTGGCACAAACAGGAAGAACTGGCACGTCTGGAGACGTCCCCGTAAAGCGCGGAGACGTCCCCGGAGCGCGGAGACGTCCCCTGAAAAAGCGGAGTCGACTCTCTCAGAGAATTCCAGAAGACTTGTTTTTCGGAGATATAACGGCGGAGACGTCCCCGTAAAGCGCGGAGACGTCCCCGGAGCGCGGAGTCGTCCCCGAAGAAGCGGAGTCGTCCCCATGCAAAAAGCGCAAACAAGCGGAGATGTCCCCGTAAAGCGCGGAGACGTCCCCGGAGCGCCTGGGACGCGACTAACAACTTTTTCAGGTTTGATTTGAATTTCAAACGTCTCTTTTTTGTGTCTAACGGCTATATTTGCTTTTTGGGCTATAAAAGGGACCTCTTAAGTGCTTCTCAATATCTTCTTACCAACCCAATACAAGATCATTCAAGAGAGAAAAGAGAAAAAGAGGTTCAAGGGAGTTAGTGCATTCAAGTGAAGAAATCAAGCGCCTTCAAGTTTTCCAACAGATTTCGTGCTCAACTACTCTCTCCCGTTTGGCATTCAAAGCTCACATTCAAGCCAACGCGATCCACATCGGAAGAACCATCATCTCCCACGCTTCCAACGGCTAAAAGGGTTCTTGCGGGTTCTATTGTTTATATTGTTATATTTGCTTGTTTAAGAAGCTTTGATTTGTTTTAAACCTTTATTCTAATATCTTGTAACTTGATTCAATCAAGGGATTGAATCAAAGGGTTAAGGTTTGTTGGTGAGCCAAAGGGAAAAACCAACGTTGTAAGGTTGTGGTTGGTGAGCCTTTGGGGAAAACCAACCGGGTTGGATTGTGAGCCCGTGAAAACAATCGGTTGGTTCGAGTCGGTGAGCCTGTGAAAACCGACCGAGTTTGTTGTGATCTCGTAAAACAACAAGTTGGGTTGTGAGCTTGTAAAACAACCGGCTGTAATCTGTAGGATTATAGTGAAATTCCCAAGAGGTCTTGGGGAGTGGATGTAGGTGCTGGGGTGCACCGAACCACTATATGTTTGTTGTGTTTGTAATGCTTCTTGTCATTGTCTAACTAACACACTTACTTACTTAGATAAATTGCTTGCTTAACTCTTATCCGCGCATCCTTTAGTTGCAAGCATATTCAATCAAGTCACGTTCTATACATCAAACTGTTGCTAAGTTTAACTTTCACTGTGCATCTGTACAACTTAGCATAATTAATCAAAAAGTTTCAAAAGCAATATAAAAGTTTTTAAAAGACCCAATTCACCCCCCCTCTTGGGTTGTATCTACTGGGCAACAAATACCAAAAAGTGATCTTAAGAACCATAAGAAATGTCAAATTTGTTGTCACGACCCCCGCCCCGTTCCCGGCGGGCCGCCGCGACGGTCCTAGGGTGCGGGTAGGCATAAGGCCACCAGCCACCGCGTAGAACCCTACTACCTATCAATTATCAATAAATCTTGAAAAAATTTGGCATGATGCATGCACAAAATGATCACTTTTCCTATAGTGACCTGTCAGGATTATCTCAATACATACAACACACTACCTGTCAGAGCAGCAATCACATAATCTGTCACATAATAAACCTGCACAATATATAGCAATACATTATCACAGGCACACAACTGATCTGCACACATATATATATGTATACCTGCTTCCCAATCCATCCATGGTCAAACCCATATCCACAACAGGATCTATGACTGTAACTATGCACTATATATAATAGAAGGTTTATAATACACCAAAAGGTATAAACCTCTATCTACATTATACTATACTATACTATGGAGCGGCACAGCTAGCAGGCAATCTCTAATCCTGCTCTTCTCTATACAATACCTGCCCTGCAATCAAAAACACCAAACTGGGGAGTGAGTATATAAATACTCAGTGAGTGGAGTAGAGAGTACTATGCATATGAGACAAGATATAATCATGGCTCGAGGTGAAATGTCAAGATCAATAACAAGATGAACATGAACTCAACATAAAGAATATGGAGTAAATCATCAATATCACCACAATCACAATCAACTCATCTGAAGCATATATGGAATAATCGAGTAAACATATATACTACTCATGAATATGCTCAACAGATCATAATGCTGGAACATACAAATCAGGTGTCAATATGCTGAATCATCAACAAGACAGCTATTGGGAGGTGGGTTTTACGCCCCAGGCGAACCAGCAACAACTCCCTACTGTCACATGCATATGCAGGATAAGACACTATACCAATAATATAAATGCTAGATAGCTATCGGGAGGTGGGTTTTACGCCCCAGGCGAACCAGCAACAACTCCCCACTATCACATGCATATGCAGAATAAGACACCATACTGATAATATAAATGCAAGCCAGTATCCAGAACAGAAATCCATCTCACATCTATATACTAAACGGCACCTCGCGGGGAATTCTACATCCGCGGAAAGCCATACTGCACCTCGCGGGGTCTTACTATGCCCGGCGGCAAGCAGAATATAAGTCGTAGGACTGGCCAATCCTACGCCTAGGGCCGTGTCCCCCCTAGGAAGGGACTGGGCTCCGCCCACCCAGAAGGCTACTATGTGCACAAAGGCCGATGTTCAACCCCATCGACTATAGGTGTCCTGCAGATACTGTCAAGCCATGCATAAATGCCATAATGCACCCTCCCAATACTCTACTAAAAATGAGTATAATCAAGACTACCACTCACTTGATCATGACCCAATCATAAACTAACATCAGGGTTAGGAGTGAGGGTCAAGGAAGTGCAATACAACTCAATATACCACTAAAAAGGCTCTACAAATCTTTGAAATAGAGGAAATGAAATCAATTTACAAAAGAAGTCATTTCACAATTCAGATCCAATTTGATTACTCATAAAGAGTATAATCAAGGCTACCACTTACAAGTCTTTAAATTAGAGGAAATGAAATCAATTTACAAAAGAAGTCATTTCACAATTCAGATCCAATTTAATTACTCATAAAAGAGTATAATCAAGGTTACCACTTACAAGTCTTTGAAATAGAGGAAATGAAATCAATTTACAAAAGAAATCATTTCACAATTCAGATCCAATTTGATTACTCATCAACCCCTCGAAATTCCTCTCAATGTTTCCTCAAATGCATGTACAGAATAATCAAGCATGGAGAATCAAGATTATAGAGGAATCTACTACAATATCAATCAATATGCTCAAGTGGAATCAATTCATACTTGGCGACATTCATGAAAATGAATTAAGGAAGCTCATGGTGCAAAGTACATGACTCCCACTCACCTGCCAATCCGGCACGGCCTCGATACGCCTCTAGAATTTTACAGTAGGCAGCAGGGGACTTCTTCCTCTTGTTCCCTAGCTTCTTGCCCAACTGTGACATGCATTTACAATACATTTAGTTTTGTATCAAGGGCTATAATCTACGTGCCAATTATAATATAGGGAACTTTAATTGATTCAACTCCCCCGTTCCCTAAATCTTTTCTTTTCTTTCTCTTTTTCTTTTTCTATTAATTAACTCATCATTTATGTGTATTAGGGACTCCCTTGCACGAGTACAAGGTCTCTTTTAGCTTGATCTAGGCTTAATACCCTATTATAGCATGAAATTCCCTATTTTCCACCCGGATGAACAGTAACCCGGACCGACAGCCGGTTACTTCATCCCGGGTTTGATCCACTTTCCAGACTCCAAATTTGATGAAATTTTTACCTAACATTCTACACTCATAGGAGATTCCAAAAAGGTAACATGCATCACTATCGGAGGCCGTTTGCCCCCCTAAATAATTTGCCAAAGTTGGGACTTTGACACGATTTTTCCGTAGTGCCGGAAAAATTTGTCGAAATCCGATTCTTCCCCTTTTAACACCCTTTACAACTATCATCTACCCTTTCTATAGCATAAATTCTTTAGAATACTAGGTAGGGATGGGTATTTACCTTTTTCTTCTTGTGAAACTTGGGTTCTTGCGTAGAAGGGAAGGAGATCTACACTTTTTCCTTCAGCTGGCAGCGCAACCGGAGCTTCCTTGCACCTCGAATCCCCTCCCTCTTTCTTCTTCTTCTTCTTCTTTTTCTTCTTCTTCTCTTTTTCCCTCTCTCTGTTTCCACGCCTGAGACCTCCTCTCCCTCTCTGTCTCAATTTCCTCTTCTCAGCCAACCCACCGCCAGACAACCCCCATTTAAGTCAAATCAAACTCTGAAAATTCCCATTTTGCCCTTGCCACTTCAACGGATCTACAGTTATGTCATTAACTTTTGATTCCTTCCCATTTTACCCCTTATATCAATTTTAAAGGACTATTCTATCTCTTTTTATATAAAAAAAATTTTTTTGGGGTTATTACATCCTCCCCCCCTTATATAAAATTCGTCCTCGAATTTAAAAGGGTAAATTATCTGATTACTCAAAGAGGTGAGGGTATTTGCTCTTCATACTTTGCTCCGACTCTCAAGTGCATTCTTCAACATTGTGCCGGTGCCATTGGACCTTTACCATACATATTTCCTTATTTTTTTTTTTTTTTTTTAGCTTCTTGATCTGAGTATCAAGGATAGCTACAGGAAGCTCTTCATAAGAAAGATCTTCTTCTACTGTAACTTCCTGCACTGATAGCTCATGGGATGGATTTGGCACATATTTCCGGAGCATAGATACATGAAATACTGAATGCACATGACTGAGATTTGGAGGCAGTGCTAATCTGTAAGATACAGTGCCAACCTTGTCTAATATCTCAAAGGGGCCAATGTATCTAGGACTAAGCTTGCCTCTCTTTCCAAACCTCATTATTCCTTTCATAGGAGAGATCTTTAGGAACACATAATTTCCCGTGCCAAACTGCACATCTCTCCTTCTGACATCTACGTAGCTCTTCTGCCTACTAAACACTATCCTCAACCTTTCTTGTATCACTAACACCTTTTCTGATCAGTGCATCTACCACAACATTAGCTTTTCTCGGATGTGAGTAGAGCAGCAATACTACCAGAAGTTTTTCAACTCGGTGTATCTATTTCCAGAGAGTAGTGTATAGACAAGGCATGATTTTTATTAATTCCAATCATCTTTCCTGTCTCATATTGAGTAGCTTCTAGGTAAGAAGGTATTTTAAACTCTTATGATCAGTATACACCTTACAAGATTCATTAATACATGGCCGAAGATATTTGTTCTGTATTGTTACCTTGTCCAATCCTTGATAACCAATACATAACCTCAAACTTCCATCTTCCTTCTTTACAAACAATACTAGAGTTCCCTAAGATGACACACTAAGTCGGATGAAGCCTTTATCAAGCGATTCTTGCAACTTTTTCTTTAATTCTTTTATTTCAGTTGGAGCCATTCTATAGGGGGTTTTTGAAGATTGGTATGGTAGTGGGAATCAAATCAATTGCAAATTCAATCTCTCTCTCTGGTGGCAAACCAGGAAGATCTTCTGAAAAAAAAAACATCAGGGTGTTCATTCATTACTGGAATATCCTCTAATTTGGTCTCCTTTCAGGTATCCATTACACAGACTAAATAAGTCTTATACTCCTTTTCTAATGCCTTCCTAGCTTTCAGGGTAGAAATTAATGTTATGATGAATTACATTACACGGGTGCATCGCTTTGAAAGAAGAACCCTGGTTCTTCAGGTATCCAGAATATCACTCTTTTACTGTACAGTCAATATGAGTGTGGTACTGAGACCTCCAAGCTATTCCCAAAATGATGTCAAAATCTTGCATGTCAAGTTATATAAGATTTGTCACTAACTCTCCTACCCCTATTTGAATTATGCAATTCTTGCACTAATGTCAACAATTACTGTTCTATAGGGGTGTAGGAACACACAGTGATTCTTCTAGTTCCTCGAGTATGCAGTGCAGTTATCTAGATAAACTAACTGAAATAAAGGAATGCATAGTGCCAGAATCGAACAAAATAGAGGGATCAATCAAGCTGACTGGTAATATACCTGTTACCACCCGGTCATTGGCACTAGCATCTTGGTAGGTCAGTGTAAAACTCGAGCATTACCTCTTGGCCTCTGGTCACCAGGTACAGGAGGTCTGAGCTCATTCCTCCTCTTGTATGGGCAATCACGTACCAGGTGTCCAGTCCGCCCACAACTATAACATGCCCTCGCTCTCCTCATATAGGGCCCACTATGGGATCTGCTAGAGTAAGTGCGGGCTCTGGGATCTGCTATGGTGATATTGATGATTCCACTATGGGATCTGCTAGAGTAATTGCGGACCCTGGGCTTCTCTTGAATTGGAGTGCCCCTGAAATCCCATGGCCTGCCACTCTGACTTCTGTCTGATCTGGATCTCATCAGGTCAGCCCTTTCTCTATCAGATCTTTTCAATTCAGCCTCTACTCTCAAGGCTCTGTCCAAAATATCCATATAGCTGGTAATTAACTGTGAAGATGTCCGGGACCTGATCTCATGTCTAAGCCCTTGTTCGAACCGGTTGGCTCTACTCATATCATCCTCCATGAACTGGGGGCAGAATCGACCCAGCTCATCAAACTTATTGACGTAATCCAAGACAGTCATATGCTCGGACTGAGTCAGCAATAAAAACTCATTCTGCTTCATTTGCCTAACCGAGTCCGAAAAGTACTTAGCATAAAATATTCTCTTAAAATCTCCCCAGGCCGTTCCGTTGACCTCATATGCTGTCTCCATAGCAGTCCACCAAGAGTCAGCACTCCCTCTTAGCATGGAGGTAGCTAGTTTGACTTTTACCTCCTCGGGAAATTGAAGTAACTCATACATCTTCTCCAATTCCCGGATCCAGGCCTCAGCTATCATGGGATCGGACCCACCATTAAACATCGGTGGATTCAGCCTACGGAACCTCTCGTAATAGGATTCTATCGGCTGTACAGGTTGGGCAGCTAACTGCATCTGCTGCTGTTGCTCAAGCAGTTGTGCTATTAACTGGTACACTCCTGCTAAATCTGCCTGGGTTGCTATGGAGTGTGGAGTAGTTTGTGAAATTGATTGGCTATCAGGGTCCGGAGAAGGTGCCCTTATTTCTCTTTCATCCTCCATGTTGCTTACGGCTACCTAGCAGTCAAGAATTTATGATGAGTTTACATAAATTATCTCTTAACATAGTAAAATAGCAAAAACCATCAAAGAGATCACATAGTCATATCATAATAAATCTGAGAATCTACAATATTCACCTTCTCTTATTAACACAAATCTTCATTATTGAAAAATCTAGTCTCCCATCACAGTCAATATTTTTGACCAATTTAAATTGATTCGATCCACTATACTTTCACTACACAACTCCGATCAATATCCTCCGAATTTATTAATTGACTTTCTGTCAAAATATAAATCTTGATTGTAAACTGAATGATATACAATTTTTTTTCTCAAGTAGAGCCAAAAAGAACTCTTAAGTCTCATCCCCAAATATATTTTACAGAATTGTATATGACTCATAAAATAACATATAGAAAAACCCTATGCTCCATAGTATAATCCTATACTTAATCCTGACTCACCCTATTGCTCTGACAGGACTCTTCTTAACCTTTGCTCTGATACCACTTCTTGTCACGACCCCCGCCCCGTTTCCGGCGGGCCGCCGCGACGGTCCTAGGGTGCGGGTAGGCATAAGGCCACCAGCCACCGCGTAGAACCCTACTACCTATCAATTATCAATAAATCTTGAAAAAATTTGGCATGATGCATGCACAAAATGATCACTTTTCCTATAGTGACCTGTCAGGATTATCTCAATACATACAACACACTACCTGTCAGAGCAGCAATCACATAATCTGTCACATAATAAACCTGCACAATATATAGCAATACATTATCACAGGCACACAACTGATCTGCACACATATATATGTATACCTGCTTCCCAATCCATCCATGGTCAAACCCATATCCACAACAGGATCTATGACTGTAACTATGCACTATATACAATAGAAGGTTTATAATACACCAAAAGGTATAAACCTCTATCTACATTATACTATACTATACTATGGAGCGGCACAGCTAGCAGGCAATCTCTAATCCTGCTCTTCTCTATACAATACCTGCCCTGCAATCAAAAACACCAAACTGGGGAGTGAGTATATAAATACTCAGTGAGTGGAGTAGAGAGTACTATGCATATGAGACAAGATATAATCATGGCTCGAGGTGAAATCTCAAGATCAATAACAAGATGAACATGAACTCAACATAAAGAATATGGAGTAAATCATCAATATCACCACAATCACAATCAACTCATCTGAAGCATATATGGAATAATCGAGTAAACATATATACTACTCATGAATATGCTCAACAGATCATAATGCTGGAACATACAAATCAGGTGTCAATATGCTGAATCATCAACAAGACAGCTATTGGGAGGTGGGTTTTACGCCCCAGGCGAACCAGCAACAACTCCCTACTGTCACATGCATATGCAGGATAAGACACTATACCAATAATATAAATGCTAGATAGCTATCGGGAGGTGGGTTTTATGCCCCAGGCGAACCAGCAACAACTCCCCACTATCACATGCATATGCAGAATAAGACACCATACTGATAATATAAATGCAAGCCAGTATCCAGAACAGAAATCCATCTCACATCTATATACTAAACGGCACCTCGCGGGAATTCTACATCCGCGGAAAGCCATACTGCACCTCGCGGGGTCTTACTATGCCCGGCGGCAAGCAGAATATAAGTCGTAGGACTGGCCAATCCTACGCCTAGGGCCGTGTCCCCCCTAGGAAGGGACTGGGCTCCGCCCACCCAGAAGGCTACTATGTGCACAAAGGCCGATGTTCAACCCCATCGACTATAGGTGTCCTGCAGATACTGTCAAGCCATGCATAAATGCCATAATGCACCCTCCCAATACTCTACTAAAAATGAGTATAATCAAGACTACCACTCACTTGATCATGACCCAATCATAAACTAACATCAGGGTTAGGAGTGAGGGTCAAGGAAGTGCAATACAACTCAATATACCACTAAAAAGGCTCTACAAATCTTTGAAATAGAGGAAATGAAATCAATTTACAAAAGAAGTCATTTCACAATTCAGATCCAATTTGATTACTCATAAAGAGTATAATCAAGGCTACCACTTACAAGTCTTTGAAATAGAGGAAATGAAATCAATTTACAAAAGAAGTCATTTCACAATTCAGATCCAATTTAATTACTCATAAAAGAGTATAATCAAGGTTACCACTTACAAGTCTTTGAAATAGAGGAAATGAAATCAATTTACAAAAGAAATCATTTCACAATTCAGATCCAATTTGATTACTCATCAACCCCTCGAAATTCCTCTCAATGTTTCCTCAAATGCATGTACAGAATAATCAAGCATGGAGAATCAAGATTATAGAGGAATCTACTACAATATCAATCAATATGCTCAAGTGGAATCAATTCACACTTGGCGACATTCATGAAAATGAATTAAGGAAGCTCATGGTGCAAAGTATATGACTCCCACTCACCTGCCAATCCGGCACGGCCTCGATACGCCTCTAGAATTTTACAGTAGGCAGCAGGGGACTTCTTCCTCTTGTTCCCTAGCTTCTTGCCCAACTGTGACATGCATTTACAATACATTTAGTTTTGTATCAAGGGCTATAATCTACGTGCCAATTATAATATAGGGAACTATAATTGATTCAACTCCCCCGTTCCCTAAATCTTTTCTTTTCTTTCTCTTTTTCTTTTTTTATTAATTAACTCATCATTTATGTGTATTAGGGACTCCCTTGCACGAGTACAAGGTCCCTTTTAGCTTGATCTAGGCTTAATACCCTATTATAGCATGAAATTCCCTATTTTCCACCCGGATGAACAGTAACCCGGACCGACAGCCGGTTACTTCATCCCGGGTTTGATCCACTTTCCAGACTCCAAATTTGATGAAATTTTTACCTAACATTCTACACTCATAGGGAATTCCAAAAAGGTAACATGCATCACTATCGGAGGCCGTTTAACCCCCTAAATAATTTGCCAAAGTTGGGACTTTGACACGATTTTTCCGTAGTGCCGGAAAAATTTGTCGAAATCCGATTCTTCCCCTTTTAACACCCTTTACAACTATCATCTACCCTTTCTATAGCATAAATTCTTTAGAATACTAGGTAGGGATGGGTATTTACCTTTTTCTTCTTGTGAAACTTGGGTCCTTGCGTAGAAGGGAAGGAGATCTACACTTTTTCCTTCAGCTGGCAGCGCAACCGGAGCTTCCTTGCACCTCGAATCCCCTCCCTCTTTCTTCTTCTTCTTCTTCTTTTTCTTCTTCTTCTCTTTTTCCCTCTCTCTGTTTCCACGCCTGAGACCTCCTCTCCCTCTCTGTCTCAATTTCCTCTTCTCAGCCAACCCACCGCCAGACAACCCCCATTTAAGTCAAATCAAACTCTGAAAATTCCCATTTTGCCCTTGCCACTTCAACGGATCTACAGTTATGCCATTAACTTTTGATTCCTTCCCATTTTACCCCTTATATCAATTTTAAAGGACTATTCTATCCCTTTTTATATAAAAAAAATTTTTGGGGTTATTACATTTGTGTAGAAGCTAAACTCCCTAGGAAGCCTTTTAAATCCGTTAATAGGGATTCAGATCTATTAGAGTTGATCCATAGTGATGTTTGTGACTCTGGTAGAACTTCTAGAGGAGGTAACAAATATTTTGCGACCTTCATAGATGATCTATCCAAATTCTGTTATATCTATCTAATTAAAACCCAGGATGAGGTGCTCAGCAAATTTAAAATATTTAAGATCGAAGCTGAGAACCAACAAGAAAAGAAAATTAAAATTCTTAGATCAGATCGGGGAGGTGAATATACATCCAATGATATAACTCAATTTTGTGAAGATCATGGAATCATTCATGAAGTGACTGCACCCTATTCTCCCCAATCAAATAGAGTAACAGAAAGGAAGAATAGGACTTTAATGGATATGGTGAACTCCATGCTTATAAGCTCAGGAGTGCCAGAAAATTTGTGGGGGAAAGCTCTTGTTTCAGCCTGTTATATCCTTAATAGGATTCCCTCTAAAAATAATGATCTAACCCCATATGAAGTTTGGAAACATAGAAAACCTAATCTTAGCTATTTAAAAGTGTGGGGGTGCTTGGCAAAAGTAAAAATACCTGATTTTAAGAGAAAAAAATAGGGCCTAAAACAGTGGATGCCATATTCATAGGTTATGCAGCCAATAGTAATGCCAATAGATTGTTGGTGATAAGTTCAGAAGTAAATGATATTAGTAACAACACTATCATAAAAGCCAGAGATGCAACATATTTTGAAGACACCTTTCCACTTAAGACTAGAGTAGATAGCGGTATAGCTAGTAGCTCTAGTAGAATAAGGACAAGAGAAATAGAAGTAGAAGCAGGACCTAGGAGGAGTAAAAGATCCAGGGTAGAGAAAATATTTGGAGATGATTTTTATACTTTTCTAATAGAAGACTCTCCAACTACCTTTGAGGACGCAATAAAATCTTTGGATTCACCTTTTTGGAGAGAAGCTGTGGACAATGAGATGCAATCAATTATCCAAAACCATACTTGGGAATTGACTGATCTTCCTCCTGGTTGTAAAACAATAGGATGCAAATGGATCTTTAAGAAGAAACTTAGGCCTGATGGCTCTGTAGATAAATTTAAGGCAAAATTAGTTGCCAAGGGTTTTACTCAGAGACCTGGTGTAGATTTCTTTGATGTTTATGCACCTGTAGCTAGGATTATTACTATTAGGGTCCTTATAGCATTAGCCTCCATTCATAAATTAGTGATTCATCAGATGGATGTTAAGACAGCTTTTCTAAATGGAGACTTAAATGAAGAAATTTATATGGACCAACTAGAGGGATTTAAAACCCCAGGCCAAGAAAATAAAGTTTGCAGACTAGTCAGATCTCTTTATGGTCTTAAACAAGCACCCAATCAATGGCACTTAAAATTTGATGAAACCATACTGACATTTGGATTTGAAATCAATAGTACAGACGAATGTGTATACCACAAGAGAGTTGGACACAAATTTGTGATCTTGTGCCTCTATATAGATGATATACTGATCTTTGGGACAGATCTTCAGATAATTGATGAAGTAAAACAATTCTTAAGTCATAAGTTTGATATGAGAGACTTGGGACAAGCTGACTTGATTTTAAATACCAAAATAATTAGAAGTGAAAATAGTATTGAGTTACCCCAAAGTCATTATGTTGATAAGATACTCAATAAATTTAATTATTCCGATTGTCAGCCTGTCTCTACTCCATTTGATTCCTCTACTCATCATAAGAAGAACTTAGGAACTCCTGTCTTTCAAAGCCTATATGCTCAAATCATAGGCTCACTAGGATTCCTAACTAACTACACTAGACTAGACATAGCATATGCTGTAAATAGACTTAGTAGATATACTGTTAATCCAAATAGAGATCATTGGATAGCATTAGAAAGGATCCTTAGGTATCTTAAGGGTACCAAGTCCTATAGTTTGCACTTTAGTGGGTTTCCTGCTGTTCTAGAAGGTTATAGTGATGCCAACTGGATCAGCGATACCTTAGATGTTAAATCCACCACAGGATATGTCTTTCTCCTAGGAGGTGCTGCTGTATCTTGGAAATCCACCAAACAAACCTTGATATCTAGGAGTACCATGGAGTCTGAACTGATAGCATTAGACACTACTAGCACTGAGGCTGAGTGGCTCAGAGATCTACTAATAGACCTTCCTGTAGATGAGTCACCTTTACCACCTGTCTCCTTACATTGTGACTGTAAATCTGCAATAGATAAATGCAACCAAGAAAATGCCAATGTAAAAATGAACAGGCACTTAAAAGTACGTCATAAATCATTGAGATATAAATTGAAAAATAATGTTATTGCCTTAAATTTTGTTAAATCAGAAAATAACTTGGCTGATCAACTTACTAAATGCTTGTCTAGAATAGTAGTTCTAGAGTCGTCGAGGGGGATGGGGCTTAGCCCATAAAGATAGATCACCACGGTGGAAACCCAACCTTAAAAGGTTCAATGGGTAGCAACAAACCGGAGTGTGACTAAGAGGAGCACTATTTCATGTTTTCCTCATCCCTATGACGCTAGTGCTCATAAAAGCAAGCGGTAGAATGAGTTCGTTTGTATAACTTTTAATGAGTCCGAGACCCAAGTGGCAGGAGCTTCCTTGCTAGCTTCCTTATTAGGACTCACCTATATGTGCAGTCGTGAGGCCGCGATTATGGAAAATGGGCGATTCCCTAAAAAGCATATGATAGATATCTGCGCATGGCCATAATAGCGCAACCCGCTTAGAACCCAGATCGGGCTATATTATGTGTGCTGTTGATTTAATCTGAGCCATGGACTGAGGTTCAAGGTTAAGACCATCTTGGCTCCACAGATGTAATCAATTGTCACTAAGTGAAGGTTCAAACCGAAAGGTACCTACATCTATTACATAATATAAGATATCCAGCATTTTATTTTGATTTTAAAATTATTTAAGTTTTTTGTAGGGGATTGTTGAAAAAAAAAACTTAAATGCGCACGCGGCCAAAATCTCGGGCCGCGTGCACGTTTGAGAAAAAGGTAACGCCCAGTGGGCGTTACGCATTTGAAAACGGACGCATTTGAAAACGCGTCCGCAAAAGACCAAATTGCCCCTGTAAAAACCCCTATTTAAACCCCTTGATTTCATCTCTTTGGGAGCAGGAAAAATTTGAGAAAAATAGTGAAAAAATTTGGAAAAATTCTTCTCCTTCTTAGCCACTTCCAAATTTTGTTTTTACATTTTTATTCAGTTTATTTAGTTCTTTTCATTCCGTTCTTTGTTAGATCTGCAAGTCCGATCGGGTTCGCTTTGACTTCTTCCGAGACGTACCGAAGAAGAAGTTGTAGGGTCGTCGTATCTCCGAGAAGGATTGCCGGGTGACCCGTACGTGGGGGCAAATACTTCTTTGGGACAGCGTCTACGCGCTTCGACCTGCCTTCAATCAGGCTACTTTCTTCTACTTTTATTTTTAATTTAATATTAGTAGATTTGTAGGATTTGAAATTCTATAATATAAATTTATTAAATGCATAGATTTATTTTGTGCTAGAATAGATTTATTTTGCATTGAAATAGAATTATTTGGATGCCGAATAATATGCAAGTATATTATTTCCTTTAAGATTTTTTTTTAATTGAATTAATAGATTTATTATTTATTTATATGAGATATTGCTAACAAGATGTACATAGAATATATAAATGAGAGACAATCTAATCTATGCCGAACTATCATACAAACCTAATATGATGTAGGACCCACATAAATAAGCGTGTTGTCGTGATCAGGCAGCCAGGTCTTTGTGTGCTCTTGGTGTCACTATAGCCTCTTGCAGGCGGGCCACGAAGAAATAATATATAAAAAACAAACAAAACAAAAAGAAAATAATATATATACTTTACTGTATATATAAATTAAAAGTTTATATATATATATATGTAAAAAAAGAAGATTCTCAGGAGGAATCCTTTTAACCGAACACAACTGTAATTATTGACCAGAATAATACGCTCAAGTCTTTTAATATAGGAAGGTGCTCGGATCTGGAAAATTAAACGTAAGACAGAGTAAAAGTTGACAAGCGGCATTTTTTGCTTTTTAAAGTCTTTTTTTTTATACAAATAATCGTAATTCAGACCACTTTATTTAGACCACAAATAATACTCACCTACTCTCACGTATTGCATCAACTGATGACCACATGACCTGTAGATAAATGAGTTAAAAATTGGGGCCTGGCCAGCATTTCCCTTCTTCTTTTTTTTTTTTTTTTTTTTTTTTTTTTAACGGGTACTTCATACAATGTGTGTACAAATACACCCAAAAAAATCAAAATACACAATCTCACATAGTGTCAGTAGCATCTCCCTCTCTTCTGCCCACAGAACGTATCCTGAGTGGTGGGCCGCGTATGCAGCCACCCAGTCAGCCGCCCCATTGGCCTCTCTGAATACATGCTTGGCCTCAAAGGCCACACCATCCCTCACCATCATCCCAATGTCTCGGATCAGAGGGTGCTTTGTGCTCTCACCACTCGGTCCTCGCCGAATCCACCCAATAACCGTAGCCGAATCGCCCTCCAAGATGATCGAGCTGGCCCGCAGCACCTGCCACGCATGACGAAGACTGCCCAGGCAGCTCGCAACTCCGCTCCTGGAACTGATATGTCGAACAACCGGCAACCGCCCGCTGCCATCCAGCATTCCTCTTCTCTGAGCAGTTCTCTTGGTATTTTTATACACCATCAAGCACCTAATCCTAGAGTTCTCTTTTGTAGCATCCCTAGGGAATCCATCAATCAATCGTTCATCAAGCACATTAGCCAAACAAAGGAAAAACCTTAGCTACGTATATATACTAAGACAATGAAGAACTAATGCCAGATCCTAGCATTTTTAGTGGAGCATTTTCGGTGGTACACTATTAATATACCAATATTAACGCATGAACAGCGTTTATTGAATGAACTAAAGTGCTATTCAAATTGCTCACAACTTTGTTTTTTATAAACACAGTAAATATATCGAAAATTATTATCATTTTGGGCGCCAACACATTGTTCGTGATACTTAATTTACAGCTCTTTTCAATAAACTCAATTGATCAGATAGCTAATATTTTCATCAAAGTGCATCTACTTTGTCGCTCTTATGATCTGAGTTTCACATTTAAGTTAGATTCTACTTTACCATCTTAAGTTTGACAGGTACATGTTGAACACATTTAGTATCTTGTTATGGTATTTTCTTAGTAGCCATATCGTTAGAGTATGTATTGATGTATATATTATTGTAATAGCAATTATAAAATAAAAAAATAAATATAAATTTTTGATATATTCTTTCTTTTTTTATATTATAACAACAAGATGTGTCAAATGCGTATCACCAAAATTTCAAGCCATAAAATCTGCCATGCGTACTAGCCGCATGATATTCCCAAAATGTGACGTGAAGGACCTAACGTCAGCTAGGTCTGTCAACGGGCCGAGCTGCTCGGGCTCGGCTCGGGCCCGGCTCGGTAAAAGCCCGGCTCGAGCTCGGCTCGTTAGTCAAACGAGCCCGAGCCCGAGCCCAAAATGAGGCCCGTTTAAATCTGAGCCCGAGCCCGAGCTCGAGCCCGAGCAGCTCGCGAGCCCAAAAGAGGGCTCCAAAATCGAATTGAATTGGTTTGGGTTCGGACTTAGCCCGTTAACCCAAACCCAATCCATTAATCCTTCCCTCCCACCTCCTCTTTTTTTTTTTTCTTCTCCTTTCTTCTGGGTTTCTCCAGAAGCGTCCGGGTGTCCCTCCCATCCCCTCTTTCGGGTGTCCCTCCCCTCCTCCCCTCCGGGTGTCCCTCCCCTCCCCTCTCGCCTTCCTCCTCCGCCGCCGATGCCTCGCTGCCTCCCTCCGCCGCCGATGCCGAGCTCGGTTCCGGAGGTTTCGATCGGAGACTGGATAGGGTTGTCCCTCCCCCTCTTTCTTCTTCGTTTCTCCCTCTCTTTTCCCCTCTTTGCCGACTCCTCCGCCGGCGACGACGGCGAGACTGCGACAGAGGAGAGGAGTCCCTCGCACGGGAAGGTCGGGCCGCGGCCGGCGACGCCCACGGCCGAGCCCGCAGCGCCCGTGGCGTCCTCGGCCGTGCCTGCGGCCGAAGCCCGTGCCGGAGGCCGCCGCACGCGACGAGGTAAGTCATTCTTCTCTCTTTTTTTTTATTTCTTTCTTTCTATCCTTCTTTCTTCTCTTCTTCTTCTTTTCTTTCTTTCCTTCATTCTTCTCCGACGAACCGCCGGAACCGAGCTCGGCTGGCGGCTGCTCGTTCTTCTCTCCGATGGTCGACAGAGTCAGGGACGAGAATGGGGATGGGGCGGGCTCGGGCTCGGGCAAACGAGCTTCACGAGCCCAAGCCCGAGCCCAAGCTGTGCCGCCCGAGCCCGAGCCTAATACTGGGCTCGGTACCGAGCCCGAGCCCGAGCCCGAGCCGGGGAGTTGGTGAAACGAGCCGAGCCAAGCCTGCGGAGGCTCGGGCTCGGCTCGGCTCGTTAACAGCCCTAACGTCAGCCATTAGACATCAGCACTAACGACGCTTACTTCACACGTGAAACAGGAACGTCCAGCTATAAATAGGCCCTCATGGCTGAAAGCGAGCACACCAAACCGCAAGAACTAGCGCAGAGCAAGTTCAGAGAGGAGGCAATTAGAAGCGTTAATTAGAAGGAATGGGGATGAAGGTAGAGCAAGTTCTTCACATGGTTGGAGGTGCTGGAGAGACCAGCTACGCCACCAACTCCAGGGTTCAAGTCAGTCATCGATCTTCCTTAGCCTCCTCATTCTATCCCAAGGTTTACATTAAGTATCAAGTCCATTTCTAACCTTCTGCTTGTGAATTTTCCCAGGAGAAGGCAATATTTGAAGCAAAGCCCATAGTGGAGGAGGCCTTGAGAGAGGTCTATAAGACTGCCCTGCCTGAGAGCATGGTGGTGGCTGACTTGGGTTGCTCTTCTGGTCCTAACACATTTCATGTGGTTTTCGAGGCCATCGATATCGTGGACGATCAGAGCCGACAGCTGGGACGGCCCCCGCCGGAGATCCTGTTCTTCTTGAACGATCTCCCGGGGAATGACTTCAACAGTATTTTTCAGTCTTTGGAAGGATACGAGGTGAAATTAAAGGAAGAGAAGCAAGAGCGGATTCCGCCGTTCTATGTTGTGGGAGTGCCTGGCTCTTTCTATGGGAGGCTTTTCCCCTCTCGAAGCGTTCATTTCTTCCACTCTTCCTACTGTCTCATGTGGCTCTCCCAGGTTTGCATCTTTCCTTCTTTTTCTATACCTGCATATATATGATACTCCCTATTTTTCTTTTTTTCTTTTTGGTAAATGTGCATATAATAATTTTTCTTTTCCGGTAAATCATATAAGACTCCTTGTACACCCATTTTTTAATCAATTGGCCACACATGAATCACGTGATTTGTGATTCAGCAGATCCCAGTGTCACACGGCAACCCACGGCTCGGGCTGTCTCTTTGGTACGAAAGAATGACTAATATTTTTTTCACGACATCAAACTGTTGGATCATGCATCGTATGCTTCTCGAAGCACTCCAAATTCTCTTCCATCTGTTTGCACGATTCTCGTAGCGGCTATTGTGTGATCCAATAGTGCATACTGAGAAAAAAAAGGTGAATCACTTTTTCACACCTAAGATACAATCCGAATCCGCCGATGTATTATATCACATGGAACCCGCTGAACCATGTGCCCTCGTTGAGCAATGATAACATCCATTTTGGGATTGGCAGGTCCAGCATATGATGTGGCACCCACCGGTATATCATTCATGTTGAAAATATTATTTGAGTTTCTTGATAAATAAGTACCTAAGTTCTATCCTAAGAAAATCGATGTAGGACTAATTAAATATGTCGGCACTGACACTTTTCGTCATGCTAAGAATCTAGATACAATCATAGATATCATGATCAATTTGTAATCAATCCCTTATGATTCTATTATTGCGGTTTTCTTTAATCGACATAGGTCATGATCAGGTTTGATCTGAAACTACTTGTGATGATTGAGGATCTTACCTAAAAAGCTAGCCCAAAAGATAATTTAGATTTCTTAGTCCTATATATTACCAAAATTTACCAAGGGAGGAGTTAATATGGGACTAAATGCGTATCCGTATGAGTTCTCATACTTATACCTCTTACCTTGTACAAACAAGCATCTAGCCAAACCACCTAATCTCCTCTTTGATGTTTTTTTCAAAGGGCTTTTTTGGGTCTAAGATATTTAAATACACCACTGGATTTTTGTAACGCAAGCTCTGACCACTGTACATTATATTTATGCATAAATTAAGGTGGGGGACACCGTCACACCTAACATCTCCCTCCTTCCTTCTAAACAAATAGTAATAATAATAAAATATTTTTTATAAATAAAAAATCTGTAAACCGCTAAAACTAAGAGAAAATATATCTTTTAAATTAAAAAAATGTAAAATGAGATTCTTTCCAGAAACAAATTGCATATACCGTGGGTGTCAATGGGTTGAGTTTAGGTTAGATGTACTATATACAAACTCAAACCTAATTAATACTTTATATCCATAATCAGTATTGGATCTAAAAAACTCAACCCATCTATATATGTGTGTGTGTTACATATATGAATATTTTAATCCAATCGAATTCATGTTTTCGGGTATAGACCTACCTAATCAAATACCTGAGCCAAAAAAAATTTGGGTCTAAACTCAGAATCCAAACCCACTGGTTTGCTTTTCATATCAAAACCTAATATTTTGTGTTGATTTTAGGTGAGGTTAGTAGGTTATCGGCCTCTATTGATACCCTAGGCATACTCATTGACAAGAAAATCTTCATCAAAGAAGTTCCATATTCAATCCGAGATAGTGGTAAAATGGTAAATACCTACCATAAGAAGTGTCACCTCTTGGCTTGTAATGAGATGTATCAGATGATCGGACGGACTTTTGTGCCATCCCATATTGATCATGCTATACACTACCAGTATGGCAACATGCAATAATAATGTTTGATTTGACATATATTAAGCCAAAGTGGTATGTGTTGCTCCAAACCAAATGGCATCACTTGATTTCAAATGGTACCATACAGAGACATTTCTTATTTTTTGCAACCATATGTCATTTAATATTTCAGGATATTGATTTTAATTTTGAAACTCTAGGTTCCTCCAGGAGTTGAGAGTAAAACTGGTGTTTCATTAAACAAGGAAAACATTTACATATCAGAGACAAGTCCACCTACTGTGGTGGAATCATATCAAGAGCAATACCGCAGAGACTTTACGACATTTCTCAAGTCTCGTTTCTAAGAACTTGGTTTCGGAGGACGAATGGTTCTATCGTTTTTAGGAAGGACTAACAAATATGCACCAAGTGGAGAATTGAGCCAGCTTTGGGGACTACTGGCTGAGGCACTCAATGCTATGGTCCTAGAGGTATGTTCTCCTCTTTTATAAACTTATGGTACTATACCTGTGTTTTGTGTGCCGGACTTCATTCATATCTTTGTGATATCTCTCTTGGAAGAAAGCAGTTAACAAGAAGGCCAATGGAAAGAGAGTTGAGAGGGATAGAAAGATAAGAGAATTGATATAGAAAGATGATTTCTAATCCAATACTTTGAGTTCGTTTGGTTAAGGGGACATTCCCATCGGAGGCTAAAAAGAGATCCACAATATCTTTTATGTTTTTATTGTTAAAATGCTATTTAATTTGCTGCTATATTAACAACCGATTCTTTGAAATGTGTTGATTATTGAATACAGGGTATCTTACAAAAGAAAAAGGTGGATGCCTTCAATTTGCCTTTTTACACACCTTCTATGGAGGAGGTGAGGGCAGTGATACAAAGTGTAGAATTTTTTGATCTCGATCGAGTAGAAATATTCAAGTCGAACTGGGATCCATTTGATGACTCTAGTGATGATCGCATATACGACAATGTTATAAGCGGAGAAAATGTGGCAAAGTCTATAAGAGCACTGATAGAACCCATGATTGCACGTAGCTTTGGGGAGCAGATACTTGATGATTTATTCTCAAGATATGCAAAGAATGTTGCAAGGCACCTCTTGGAGGAGAAGACCAAGCTTCCTGTTTTTGTCATTGCTTTGAAGACAAAAGTGTGAGGATCAATTTGGATCTATAATAATCCATCGGTACAATTCACTTGTCATGATGGAAAATCAATAAAAATATTGATTATGTCCTTAATGGTTGTAATGGTATTTAGAAAAGAATGAATCATTATTAGTATAAAATGGAAGCTTGTTTCCTACTTTCTGTAATGCTTTCTTTTGTTCTTTTTTTTCTATTGATAATGTTTGCTAATTTTTACACTTATTCAAAATAGAGAAATTGATGACAAATCCTGAAATTTTATCAGATGTCTTTATTTAAAGAGTGATGCTGCAGCAAAGCACAAGTTCAATTTACAAAAATACTAGTTTGTTGGCTATCCAAGAACTTGATTTGCAAGACTAGGGCGGATAAGTAATAAAACCTGAGAGACAACTTTGTCTCTATTTTTCATAATTTTTTATATAAAAGTTAAGGTTTAGGAGTATCTATTCTATATTAAGCAAAATAATATAATTTAGTATGAACTTTTATTTGAGAGAAATCTATAGCCTACTATTCCAATACTTGGGCTCCTTTAAGCTTGGTTTCCATATACTGGTGTGTGTGTGGACTGAACGCATACAGGCTACCACAATTGGATTTCCCCTCCACCACTTGGAAGCGTTGCTTTTGATGCAGATGGGAGAGCACGGAAATTGCTTATCCGTGGGATGAGATCTGATGTATGGATGCCTACATTCTATGCAAGATTGGGTTAGATTATGTGGTGCAGATGCGCGGACATATAGACAATTTGGAATCTCTCTTTAAGAAGGAAGATTTGGGTTAGGTTTTATTCATGTGATAGGTTTGATGCAAAATTCCAGATTTTTATGTTGTTGCATATGTTGAAGAGCCCAAGATTCATGGTTAATGGCTTGATTAGGGTTAGAATTCGTTTAAATGGTAGGTCTAGTAAAAACTCAAGAGGGTTCTCTCTTTCTAGTATTTGATGGGGTGTCATGTTGAACAATCCTAGGGTTTCCATAGGCTCGTTTGGGATGAAGACCATGGCTGGGTTTAGGGTTTATCTGAGGGTAGTGCAAGTTTGACCAACCATGATCACGACTAAGTTTCAAGGTGTAGAGTTCTTTCGAGCTAAAAATTAGTGCCCCTTATGTTCATTTTAGGGTCATAAATAGAGGACAAGTAATATGTTAAAGGTTATTATCCTTTGCCATGAGTGGTGATTTCTAGATATGTGTATGGAGGTGCAGTTGCAAGCAGAAAACCTGATATGATGTTGTGACATCAAGTATTGTTTCATTTGGAATAGTTCTAGGGCTTTCAATGCTACAAATTTACCTTGGGTCCTTTTCATCATGCCCCTTTGCTCTCTGTCCCTAACTTTGAGACATAAAACCACTGCAACGTTGGATTAAGAAGATACATCATTGTATTCTGCGCTTTTGAAATGATCAAAGCTTTACTTGATTCTCCAAGATGAGAAGATGCATGGGTTGCCTCATATTTTTCCGAAGCTTTCTTGAACTTGAGATAAAAAGCAGAAAAAAGATCGAAAAATGGTTTGGCCTGAGCTCAAGAAAGCTCTGGGAAAACATGTGTAAATCCACAAGAATTATACATAGCTTTATTCTTAGGATCTACCTCACTATGCACAAGGTACGAAATGTTGAACTTTTTTTCCTTATTTTCGCTTTTCTGTGTCTTTTCCCTTCCTCTTTTCTTGAATTGATTTTTATTTCCCCTTTTTTTGGTACAAAGGTTTCCCCTTTCAATTGCTTCTTTTAACTGGTTTTGCAAATGGTTTGTTGTTGTTAAACTAACCATCTTTATGCATGAGCTCTTCTCGACATCAAAAGATACAGTAGTTAAGAGATCGTTTTTGATTTCGAGGTGTCATGTATATATTTCACCTGCATGATTTTTTGAGTAAACTTAGAATAAGACGGTTAATTATCAACATAAAATGATATATCTCCACCATGTAAATAGACTTTTATTGAATAAATTTGGGGGAAGTATCTTACTTCCTCCATTACTCATCAATAAAATGGTATAAATTTATTTTGAGCATTTTATTTACTATATAGCTATCTGCCGAACTAAGCTATTGGAGAAAAAGAAAATTAAGAGCACTGACCTCTTGGTTATGCCTTAGGCTTTGAACTCCTTGGTGAAGTTTATATATATATATATATTGATGGGAGGCAAAATGGATCGTCCAACCCACAACAAAAGGACCACCAAATTTCGGCCCAACAGACACCAACGCCGACCAGACGTATCCTCGGTCTGACCCAAAATTAACCCAACCTCGGACTCTGCCGAAAGCTCCTTCAACCTCGGATATTCGCCGACGCGCCCGACCAAGTTCGGGACGCCCTCTTTATTCACCGATACGCCCCGGCCAAACTCAGAGCGCCCTCCTTATTCGCCGATGCGCCCCAACCAAGCTCGGGGCACCCTCTTTATTCGCCGACGCGGGGTCGGGGCGCCCTTTCCAATTATACGCCCCGACCCCTGAGCTCGGGGCGCTTCACCAGGCTCGGTCGTGGCGCCCTTTCCAATTATATGCCCCAACCCCTGAGCTTGGGTGCTTCACCAAGCACACCTCGGCACCTGTCAAGCTGACCTCGCCAAATGCATGATGCGACCTATCAACGAGTTCGGCCTTACCGACAATCGCACCCATGTGCATGCCCACGCCCTCCTACGTGGCCGTACACCGCGACGTCACTATGCCACAGTTTGCTAGCTAGGCCATGGCAGTCAAAGGACAGCGCCATGCTACGACTATCAATGCCTTACTGTTCTCAAGAATGGACTCCACCGCGTGCCACAAGCAAACTCTGGCTGCATGCCACTCCCACTCATGATGGGAACGGGACATACATCCGCCACCTAAGCACCCCTACTGGGACTATAACAAACCCCAACAGGTAACACCTAAGGGATTTTTGACTGGACCTAGCAAGCTCTACTCTAACTTGATCGTCGGAGGGCCCTCACCGGAAACACCGATGAGGCTTTGTGCAGGTACACCGTCGAACGCGGGAGGTGGCTCTTCTCGTCTTCCTCCACACTCCGGCGGCTCCCCCGACTCCTCCGACGTGGTCACCCTCAGGCCAGATTTGAACCACAACACACACACACACATATATATAGGGGATTGATAACCTACTCTCTGTTATGGTAGGTTATCAATCTACCCATTTTTTTGTAGATAAAAAATATCCTTAGTTTTTATAACTCTTAAGGGTATTTTACGTCTTTTTACAATTCCACATTAACTCAACCTCTTAACCCCCCCAATTAATACTCTCTCCCTCTCTCTCTCTCTCCAGCATACATATATATGCATGTATACATATATGTATATGTATGCATATATATACATGTACATATATATGTATATGTATGCATATACGTACGTATATATACATACATATATCTATCTATATATATACATCTATATATATACATGTATATATATACATATATACATATATATATATATATATATATATATATATATATATATATATATATTTGTATGTATGTATGTATGTTTATATATATATATATATATATATATATATATATATATGAGAGAGAGAGAGAGGGAGAGAGTATTAATTAGGAGGTGTGAGAGGGTAAGTTAATGTGGGATTGTAAAAAGACATAAATACCCTTAAGAGTTATAAAAAGTAAGGATATTTTTTGTCCAATGAAAAATGAGTAGATTGATAACCTACCATAACAAAGAGTAGGTTATCAATCCATATATATATATATATATATATTGCAAACTAAATGCAGCGTTGTTGCATAAAATTCTCTTTTCTTTCGGTATATGATGACAAAGTGAGGGTCAGTGTCTAATTATTGTTTGCAAATCCTTTGTTGTTATAGAATCATGGACTGACTTCACAAATGACCCACACATTCTGCTACGAATTAATGCAGTAAGTTATGAGGAAGATTAATGGAGCTAAGGGAAAGATTTAAGATCATCTTTTGATACGAAGCATATGTATGTATGTCAAGTCAGTCAACTTGTCTAGTATTGATGAAATTGTAGATCCTGCAAAGAATGCAGCATTATTGCATAAAAATATCTTTTGTTTATCTATTTATGATTTCCGTTTTGTTGGTTACGTACTAGCTTAATGACTTCTGAATCGATCAAAATACCATTCTCTAGAAACGAACTTCCTCAATTATAATAGGAGAGTTTTTTTTGATCATAAAGTAAGAATTCTGCAATCTCTTCTTCTGTCTACTTCTTATGACTCGTTAAAGTCAAGATTTTTAAGCCTATTGTAGAACCTTCAACAAAAGTTCTGGTGGGTTTGTTGCCTCCTGGTATTTAAGTTCTGAAGTCCTAACGGCAGGACCTATCCCTTCTGCTACCAATTTTACTGCTGGTTGGGTTGTAGCACGAAGAGCTTGCTTGGCGATTCAATTGAAGTATGATGCTAGTTTTGCTTAGAATTTTCTTTTCTTCTTAACTAAAATTTAAGGGAAAGGTTAAATTTTGTTCAAGTTGACGACATTGAAGAGATAGCAGTGTTTGAGATATGGGTTGTGGATCAAGTTGAAACAATTATATCAAACTAGGGCTGAGCACATCCAATGCATACGATGCAAAAACATGGACGACTGTATTTACATACAAGAAGCATTAATAAATGTTTTCCTATCAAATTAATGCACTTTATTTCTTAGTTTGTGCACTCATTAATTTCTCTATCTAAGTAATGGAAAAATTGATTAGGATACTTAATTTAATTTGCTAAATAGGAGCTGTGCATATAATGCAGAACTCGGACAGATGGCAGCACTTAAAGCAAAGGAGAGAACTCGAAAAATCTACCTTATGAGTTTCTAAATAATATTTTATGTTATAACTTGTCGTAGTAAAGGTTTTTATTTAATCATAGGTCATGAATTCTACTAGATGCCGAATGGAGAAATTATTCCCTTGCAGTACAGAAACAATCCGAGACCAGGTGAATGGGGCTCATGTGAGCAAGAAACCTGATCGTCTTAGTGCACCACTGACGTGGTGCATCTTGTGTAAGGTATAATTTCTTAGTTGAATCGGTGTACATTTGGAGAAGCTGAAAAAAGAATTTTAGATGATAGATTAATAGGGAAGAAAAGACATAACATGATCATTCAAATACGGGACCTCACCTTTTCATATGAATTTTATACTAGACAAAAAAAAACACGAAAATGGGAAATCTTCTCTACTGAGCAACAACTCTTCTCAAGACAAGAAATATTTTTTAGGGAAAGGGCCAAAAAATATATTCTTGATTAGATAGTTGCATGAATTGGCTTTTGACTTACTGATAGCCTAATTTTGAGCCTTTTGTGGTAGGGGTGGGAAGTGTGATTAATCATTCCATAGAAAGGATGGAAGCGTTACTTGTGGAAACATTTAAGAAGTTCCTCACCGGCCCAGTTCTCCCACACGACTCACGGGTGGGGTAGGTCTGGGCTCAGATTACGAGCATGCCAGGTTCCAAATAGGACACCTATCTTAGAGGTGGGGTCCCGTACTAGCTCGCGGACGTATTTCCTCGTCAGGTCCCATCACGATGAGCTTAATTTAAGGCGACCTCTTCAAGAAAGTTTCTTGAAGCATGGCTAAAACATTCAGCATGAAGCTCGTCCAGCATGGCTAAAACGTGCGACGTCTTCCCATGAGTTAGAATATCATTATTTTCACGAATTATGACACCGACCTCACCCAACGGAAGGAGAAGTCCAAATAAGATGCCGGTGGAGGCACATTCAATTATGTATATGATACCATTAACCTACCACAAAGTTGTAGAAGGGAAGGCATCCAATTTAATGAAGAGGCTCTTTTGTAACATGATTGATATAGGGAACACATGTTCATATTTTTATAGCAATTCTCTTTATATATATATATATATATATACTTTATTTGTTGGTACAAATATATATTCCAGCACAATTCACGTGTTTGCTAGAGCGAGACCTCTAACTTGGAGGAATGAATGCCAATCGACTGGATCAGCTGCTTTTAGTAATAAAATCAATAAACTGTCCTCCTGTATCCCAAAAAATAAAGTTGTCATAAAATATATGTATAAAATTCAGGGATTAAAAATGACTTCCATGTAATGAACACTATAAGACGTACATAGAATATATAAATGAGATTCACGACGTTTACTTCGCACGCGGAACAGGTACGTCCAGCTACAAATAGGCCCTCATGGCTGAGAGCGACCGCAGCAAACCGCAAGAACTAGCGTAGAGAGCAAGTTCAGAGAGGAGGTAATTAATTAGAAGGAATGGGGATGAAGGTAGAGCAAGTTCTTCACATGGTAGGAGGTGCTGGAGAGACCAGCTACGCCACCAACTCCAGGGTTCAAGTCAGTCATCGATCTTCCTTAGCCTCCTCATTCTGTCCCAAGGTTTACATTGCATCAAGTCCATTTCTAACCTTCTGCTTGTGAATTTTCCCAGGAGAAGGCAATATTTGAAGCAAAGCCCATGGTGGAGGAGGCCTTGAGAGAGGTCTATAAGACCGCCCTGCCTGAGAGCATGGTGGTGGCTGACTTGGGTTGCTCTTCTGGTCCTAACGCATTTCATGTGGTTCTCGAGGCCATCGATATCGTGGACGATCAGAGCCGACGGCTGGGACGGCCCCCGCCGGAGATCATGTTCTTCTTGAACGATCTCCCGGGGAATGACTTCAACAGTATTTTTCAGTCTTTGGAAGGATACGAGGAGAAATTAAAGGAAGAGAAGCGAGAGCGGATTCTACCGTTCTATGTTGCGGGAGTGCCTGGCTCTTTCTATGGGAGGCTGTTCCCCTCTCGAAGCGTTCATTTCTTCCACTCTTCCTTCTGTCTCATGTGGCTCTCTCGGGTTTGCATCTTTCCTTCTTTTTCTATACTTGCATGTGATGCTCTCTATTTTTATTTTTCTTTTTTTGATAAATCTGCATATAATACTCTATTTTTCCGGTAAATCATATAGTACTCCTTGTATACCCGTTTGTTAATCAATTGGCTATTCATAAATCACATGATTTCTGATTCAGCAGATCCCAGTGTCACACGGCAACCCACGGCTCCGGCTGTCTCTTTGGTATGGAAGAATGATTAATATTTTTTTCACGACATCAAAGTGTTGGATCATGCATCGTATACTTCTCGAAGCACTCCAAACTCTCTTCCATCTGTTTGCACGATTCTTGTAGCGGCTGTTGTGTGATCCAACAGTGCATATTGTGAAAAAAAAGGTGAATCACTTTTTCACACCAAAGATAAAATCCGAAGCCGCCGATGTATTATATCACATGGAACCCGCTAAACCATGTGCCTTTTTTTTTTTTTTGCTAATACGGGTGGATCATACTTGACGGGTACGGATATCCCCAATAAAGTCAAAAAATAGGATACCTCGGAGTGCCAAAAGCAGCTTCCCATCTCCTGTCCACAAAGTGCCTCCGGAATGACTAGCTACATACGCAGCCACCCAATCCGCCGCATCATTGGCTTCACGGTAAATATGCTTGGCCTGAAAGGCCCATCCATCCCTCACCACAGCCCAAATATCCCGGAGCAAGGGATGGTCTGTACCGTCACCCCTAGGACCCCCCTGGATCCAACTGATAACTTTAACAGAATCACCCTCTAGGATGACAGACCTGGCCTATAACACATACCGGGCGTGGCAAAGGCCCGCCCAAGCAGCTCTCAGCTCCGCACTCGGCACCGAGGTGTCAAATAGCTGACTACCCTCAGCAGCCACGACCCTGGCAGACGGGTCCCGAATAACGAAACCCGCGCCTCCCCTAGTGCCACCATCTAGGATTGACCCATCAAAGTTGACCTGGAAGAAGCTCGGGGATGGGGGCTCCCAGATGAAAAACACCATGCGGGATGCTGCCGATCGAAGCAGAGTGGGAGCTCCAGATGTCCCGAGCTATCAAGGTCGCTCCAGCGAGGGTGATGTGACACAACTCTGCCGCCTGACAGCGGGCACTCTCGACCACAAATCTTGGCGACATATATCGTTCGCCGAATGTACGAGCGTTCTTGGCCAACCAGATTTGGTAGGCGGTACAGCTCGCTCGAACCACCACCTGACAAAGCGTCGGGGACTCCGAGCCCTGATGCATGACTGTAAGAACCATGTGCCTTCGTTGAGCAATGATGACATTCATTTTGGGATTGGCAGGTCTAGCATATGATGCGGCACCCACCGGTATATCATTTATGTTGAAAATATTATTTGAGTTTTTGGATAAATAAGTACTTAATTTCTATCCTAAGCAAGTCGGTGTAGGACTAATTAAATATGTCGGCACTGACACTTTTCATCAGGCTAAGAATCTAGATATAATCATAAATATCATGATCAATCTGTAATCAATCCCTTTTATGATTCTATTATTGCGGTTTTCTTTAATTGACATAGGTCATGATCAGGTTTGATCCGAAACTACTTGTAACGATCGAGGATCTTACCTAAAAAGCTAGCCCAAAAGATAATTTAGATTTCTTAGTCCTATATATTATCAAAATTTACCAAGGGAGGAGTCAATATGGGACTAAATGCATGTCCGCATGAGTTCTCATACTTATACCTCTTACCTTGTACAAACAAGCATCCAGCCAAACCTCCTAATCTCCTCTTTGATGTTTTTTTCATAGGGCTTTTTTGGGTCTAAGATCCTTAAATGCACCACTGGACTTTTGTAACACAAGCTCTGACCACTGTACATTATATTTCTGAATATATTAAGGTGGGGGACACCGTCACACCTAACATCTCCCTCCTTCCTTCTAAACGAATAGTAATAATAATAAAATATTTTTTATAACTAAAAAAATCTGTAAACCGGTAAAACTAAGAGAAAATATATCTTTTAAATTAAAAAAATGTAAAATGAGATTCTTTCCAGAAACAAATTACATATACCGTGGGTGTCAATGGGTTGAGTTTAGGTTAGATTTACTATATATAAACTCAAACCTAATTAATACTTTATATCCATAATCAGTATTGGATCTCAAAAAGGTCATGTATTAAATTTGATTTTGGGTAGAAATTGGATGTTCAACAAGCAATTTTACTATGTTTTAATTTTTTAAATCCCAAAATGCTACCTTATGAGTTGTGAAACATGAATATATAAAAATATTAAAATTATAGCTAAAAGAAGGAACTTTTTCAACTCTTTTGTTACCTAAGCATCCATGCGACTAAAAGACGTGAAGAATGGAAAAGATTCTAAAATAATGGAGATCAATATAAGTATTAAATAATAAAAATATACTATAAAATGGAGAATAACAAATGACATGGATAACAATTTGGTGGAACACGATTAATTATGATCTCGCTTCTCTCCTTGATTTTTTCTTTTACAATTAAACAAATTATAGATGCACAGATATATATACATGAATGTGTATATATATATATATATGTGTGTGTGTGTGTATACATATATGAATATTTTAATCCAATCGAATTCATGTTTTTGGGTATAGACCTACCTAATCAAATACCTGAGCCAAAAAAATTCTGGGTCTAAACTCAGAATCCAAACCCACCGGTTTGCTTTTCATATCAAAACCCAATATTTTGTGTTGATTTTAGGTGAGGTTAGTAGGTTATCGGCCTCTATTGATACCCTAGCCATACTCATTGACGAGAAAATCTTCATAAAAGAAGTTCCATATTCAATCCAAGATAGTAGTAAAATGGTAAATACCTATCATAAGAAGTGTCACCTCTTGGCTTCTAATGAGATGTATCATATGATCGGACAGACTTTTGTGCCGTCCCATATTGATCATGCTATACCCTACTAGTATGGCAACATGCAATAATAATGTTCGATTTGACATATAAGCCAAATTGGTATATGTTGCTCCAAACCAAGCGGCATCACTTGATTTCGAATGGTACAATACAGAGACATTTCTTATTTTTGCAACCATATGTCATTTAATATTTCAGGATACTGATTTTAATTTTGAAACTCTAGGTTCCTCCAGGAGTTGAGAGTAAAACTGGTGTTCCATTAAACAAGAACATTTACATATCAGAGACAAGTCCACCTACTGTGGTGGAATCATATCAAGAGCAATACCGCAGAGACTTCACGACATTTCTCAAGTCTCGTTTCCAAGAACTTGGTTTCGGAGGACGAATGGTCCTATCGTTTTTAGGAAGGACTAACAAATATGCACCAGGTGGAGAACTGAGCCAGCTTTGGGGACTACTGGCTGAGGCACTCAATGCTATGGTCCTAGAGGTATGTTCTCCTCTTTTATAAACTTATGGTACTATACCTGTGTTTTGGGTGCCGGACTTCATTCATATCTTTGTGATATCTCTCTTGGAAGAAAGCATTTAACAAGAAGGCCAATGGAAAGAGAGTTGAGAGGGATAGAAAGATAAAAGAATTGATATAGAAAGATGATTTCTAATCCAATACTTTGAGTTCGTTTGGTTAAGGGGACATTCCCATCGGGGGCTAAAAAGAGATCCACAATATCTTTTATGTTTTTATTGTTAAAATGCTATTTAATTTGCTGCATATATTAACAACCGATTCTTTGAAATGTGTTGATTATTGAATACAGGGTATCTTGCAAAAGAAAAAGGTGGATGCCTTCAATTTGCCTTTTTACACACCTTCTATGGAGGAGGTGAGGGCAGTGATACAAAGTGTAGGATTTTTTGATCTCGATCGAGTAGAAATATTCAAGTCGAACTGGGATCCATTTGATGACTCTAGTGATGATCGCATATACGACAATGTTATAAGCGGAGAAAATGTGGCAAAGTCTATAAGAGCACTGATAGAACCCATGATTGCACGTAGCTTTGGGGAGCAGATACTTGATGATTTATTCTCAAGATATGCAAAGAATGTTGCAAGGCACCTCTTGGAGGAGAAGACCAAGCTTCCTGTTTTTGTCATTGCTTTGAAGACAAAAGTGTGAGGATCAATTTGGATCTATAATAATCCATCGGTACAATTCACTTGTCATGATGGAAAATCAATAAAAATATTGATTATGTCCTTAATGGTTGTAATGGTATTTAGAAAAGAATGAATCATTATTAGTATAAAATGGAAGCTTGTTTCCTACTTTCTGTAATGCTTTCTTTTGTTCTTTTTTTTCTATTGATAATGTTTGCTAATTTTTACACTTATTCAAAATAGAGAAATTGATGACAAATCCTGAAATTTTATCAGATGTGTTTATTTAAAGAGTGATGCTGCAGCAAAGCACAAGTTCAATTTACAAAAATACTAGTTTGTTGGCTATCCAAAAACTTGATTTGCAAGACTAGGGCGGATAAGTAATAAAACCTGAGAGACAACTTTGTCTCTATTTTTCATAAATTTTTATATAAAAGTTAAGGTTTAGGAGTATCTATTCTATATTAAGCAAAATAATATAATTTAGTATGTACTTTTATATGAGAGAAATCTATAGCCTGCTATTCCAATACTTGGGCTCCTTTAATGGTCTTTGCCTTTCTTGTTCACGACTCCTATCTTCTCTTTTCTGTGACTAATTCGAAAGATCATTCGATATGGTTGAAATCACTGAAATTTGTCTTGTTCGGTCAAGTATAGAAAATTCCATAGAATTAAACATTATCAGTTTCAGAAAGAGCATACCAGAATTGCGTCGTAGCTTGTAACTTGACGAAAAGTAGTTGGTGCTGCTAGTTCAGATGGTGTAGCTGAAAGAATAGATGCCCTATAAGCCAATCGCAATATGTATTGCGAAGAATTTTCTTTTAATTTTTCAAATCATGTACATGACATTTAAATACGAATAAAGGCATTGTGTTTTATCATATGTTGTTGATTATATTTGTGATAAACCCCTTAGATTAGGGTAATAGTTTTGAGGCTATGATGAGATCATACTAGTGAGACCTAAAATCCTAATCTTAAATATTTCCAGTCATTGGTACATTGAGTCGGGGATCAATGTTTACCGGAAAGACTGGCACATCTTATGTATACTCAATGTAGAGGGTGATTGATCTCACAATCACTTGTGTTGAGACACTAATACAAACATGTGGGTGCTCATTAGAGGAATGAGTTCACTGAATTGACCTACAAAGAGAAATCTTATGAAGTCTTACTTACATGTCAAAAGATGATTCTCTTAGTGGGAGTTGTGCAACTGATCCTTTGATCTGAAATCACCATAGTATCTTGTGCACATAAATCCATATTTTGGTTTCCACTCATTCATGACAATAAGTTGTGTATGAGGTCTTCTGAATATGGTGGATTGTGTACGAAGGTTATAAGTAGATCAACAAGAAATTAATTACTTCTAGTAAGAGAAGATCGCATCCTATTTATTCTAATCATATGATAATTCAGGGAGCCTTTGAGCAAAGCACAATGAAAATTAAAAAGAGTTTCTAATGTTTTATTATTCGAATTATCATTAGAAGACTGAGAAATATATGAATATGAAATTGAGTTTGACATATATTCATACTCATATACATATTCAGGATGCAGTTTGATTAAAGGATTGAATTGCACGGTAACTTGCCACTGAAGGGTATTTTTGGTATTTCCACCAAATTCCATATTTTTCGGGTAGACATGACACGTTGCTAGACGTCAATCTTGTCCTATAGGTTTGATCGAATTAAAGAGTTTAATTCGATCACCAATTAGAAAGGATTCTAATTGTTAAGTTCGGGTTCGCGCAGTTTGGATTTAAATCGATTAGAAGAGTTCTAATCAAGTTGGGTCAACTCACACTCACACCTATTGCTGGCTAAGTATGGAAACCAATGGGTCACACACAAGAAAACTTATCAAGGGTCTAATTAGATTAGATCATGTTTGTAAGATAAACATCCTAGCAGGTGTTGCAAACCCTAGCTCCTGATTTAAATTAAATTCGAATTTGATTCTTAGATTAGATTGATCTAATATGATTAGATCATGACCTAATATAGGTTAGCCAAGAGTTGGAACCCATTTGGCTTTAATTAGACCTGATTTGATTAGGTTTAATTTTTCATTTAAGTTGGTTAAACCCAATTGGATTAGGTTTGATAGGGCCTTCACTTCTGGACCATTGATCGCTTCCTGGATGAAGGATCTGGTCCACTGGTTGGCGCCTTCATCTGGACCATTGGATGGCTTCCTGGATGAAGGATATGGTCCACTGGTTGGCGTCTTATTCTGGACCATTGGATAGCTCCCTGAATGAATAATCTGGACCATTGGTCAGCGCCTGAATCTGGACTACTAGATAGCTCTCTGGATGAAAGATCTGGACCATTGCTCAGCGCCTGAATCTGGACCACTAGATGGCTCCCTGGATGAAAGATCTGGACCATTGCTCAGCGCCTAAATCTGGATCATTGGTGATGTCATCTTGCTTCTGGACTATTGGATGGCACCCTAGATGATGATGCCTTGATCTGGACCATTAGATGGCGCCTAGATCTGGACCATTGGCTTTGGTTCCCTGCATTTGGGCCCTTGGATCATCAGGATTTAAGAGGGAGACGTGAGAAAGAAGCGTATCATTAGATACGGCTTTTTCTAAAGCTTGATACGCCTCCCTCTCTCTCTTGTTGGCATCCTCTTATCACACCCTTTGATGCATGAAGGGATGGCTAGGATGCATCCCTTCACATCTATAAATAAGGAGCCATTCCACTGTATTCTCCATTCCAACTCCATAGCATTCTCTCTCCCTTATCCCTTCTTTCTTACAAGCCATTGTCTCTTTCTAGCATTACTTCTAGAGTGTCCTAAGCCAAGACAAGGAGGTCTTCTTTAGGACAAAAAGATTAGAAGTGATTTAGAAAGGTGAAAAAAAAATAAGAGAGAAGAGAAAGCAAGCCAATTTAAATTCTTTGGAAGGATTCAGCATTAAGGATCAAAAATCTTTGGAGCTAAAATCTTGAAAAAGTTTCCGTGTGGATCACCGTTGGAGGGCGGACACTTGGACGCCTCGTGGAGATTCTATAAACTTGGATCTAGCGTTATAAGTATTCTTCTATTTCAGCATTTATATTTATATTGTTTGATTGTTACTATTAAGGTGATCTAGGCTTATAAGGATTTCATGTCAATGGACTTTATTAAGAAATTTTTAAAATCTCTAGCTTCCGCTGCCCATCATGACATGATTGGAACCCTTCAGTGGTATCAGAGCAAAGGTCCAAGAGTTGTGACCGATCTCCGGAAACTCTCATGCGTGATCGTGTAACGAAGCGTGGCCCTCCATCCGGAGGTGTATAGAGATGCGTGCTCTGATAGTTATACATGGGTATCACCCTATTTTTGATAGGACCGAACCCATGTAGGAGTGGAGACTCCCCGTTTAGTGGTATCAGAGCCGTCCTTAATTGGTTCAATCAAATAATTATGCATGATGTATGATTATTAATTTACTATGAGATAGTAATGTCATATGCTTAGTGAATTGCTGAAATGTATGATTGATATATGATATGATATGTAATAAAATGTCATGAAACGGAATTTTTCATATGAAGATAGTTGAAACATGTTAATTAATTCAATCAATTACTTATGATTTATACATGCTATGAGATAGCCATTGTGCATGATAGTTTATTTTAGACATGTTAAATATATGTTACAATTAAAAGAATGTGCTAGAGACCAGTTAGCCCTCAATAAAAATTATATTAAGTCATAGTGTTAAAAAACTTTGAGCTAACCCATTCTAGAACAATTAATCTAATTGGTGTCTAAGAAAAGCACTAAAAGTGGTTCTCTAATTAGGACCTTACTCTCTGAGTAAGGGGAGCCTTCTACCTGCTTACCTGGCCAATTGTTTGATTGCATATTATGGATAATTTTAATGTTGATATAACACTATTAATAGCCTTCCTTCATGCCTCGTCATTATTATTTCAAGATCCATGCTAGTTTATTGTGCAACCACAAGACTTGCAATGGGGACTGATGTTATACTGTCTTGGTGCATAGAGATGCTTATGACATATTTTAATATGTTGTTTTGTTGTGCAACCACAAGAGCAATATTATTTGAATATAACTGTTTAGAAATGAAGGGATTGACTTAACTAAAACATTATAGTTTGTTGTGCAACCACAAGGCTATAAGTGTTTTAAGAGGACAGGATAAAGTTGAGAATTGCATGAGATGCAATTGGAAAGAGTTTTCTACCTTTGAACTCATAAGGGTTTGTTGTGTAACCACAAGGCTTTTATGAAGAATTAAGATCTCAACCCTACTAAGAAAAATTTAGTTTTCTCGTTTATCATAGGAGAGGGCTATGATATTCAATAAAATAGTGGGAATAATAATTAGATAAAGTCCTAGTCTAATTGTACATATGTCATCATGATTGGTCTGTTTATGTTAGTTTTGTTCTTTATATATGTAGAATAAAATTCTGCATTAATGGCATATTCACTATCACTAAGAGGCATCTTAGATGCCAACAAGTTGACCGGTCCGAACTATGTGGACTGGTTGAGAAATCTTAAAATTGTTCTCACTCAGAAGAAACTTTCTTACATCCTCAAAACCCCTGATCTTGGATCAATAGGGGATGATGCTACTAAAAGTAGTAAAATAAAGAGGAATAAAGGAAAGAAAAATCTTCGGATTAGGTGCCTGTTTTCATTGCGGCAAGAAAAGCCACTGGAAAAGAAATTGCAAGAGTTTTCTTGCAACTGTAAAGCCTGATGCAAGAGTTGCATCAGAAGGTATGTTTATGTTACATGCTAGTTTGTTATTAAGTTCTTCAAATTCAAATTCATGGGTATTGGATACCGGTTGTGGTTTTCATATATGCAAGACATTTCATGGACTACAGAGAATTAGAAGTTTGAAGAAAGGTGACTTTGAGCTTTGTGGCGCTGGAGGAGAGTCCATCCAGGCTAAAGCTGTTGGAACCTACTTATTGGAGTTGCCGTCGAGCAAGCTCCTGGAGTTAGAAGATTGTTATTACATGCCCAAGATTATTAGAAATGTATTTTCCATTCCTTTGTTGTTAAAGAAAGGATTTGAGATTAATGGAAAGAACAATGGTTGCTCAATTTCTTTTTCTAATAAAGTCTATTGCAATGGCATTATAAAAAATGGTCTTCTTGCTCTATTACTTAATGACAATGTCTTTCATATTGATAAAAGCAATAAAAGAAAGAGAGAAGAAGTAAATAACACCCTTCTTTAGCATTGCCGACTTGGTCACATAAGCGAATCAAGAATCAACAAGTTGTACAAAGAAGAGTTCTTTGATCCTTATGATTATGAATCATTAGGAACTTGTGAATCTTGTCTTATGGGTAAAATGACTAAGTCTCCATTCATTGGACATGGAGAAAGGGCAAGTGAGTTATTAGGACTTGTGCATACAGATATATGTGGTCCTATGACAACTCCAGCTAGAGGTGGATACTCTTACTTCATCACATTCACTGATGATTTATCAAGGTTCGGATATGTGTATCTTATGAAACATAAATCCGAAGCCTTTGATAAGTTTAAAAAGTATCAAAGTATAGTTGAAAAACAAACTGGAAAGTATATTAAAATTCTTCGATCTAATCGAGGAGGTGAATACCTTTCTAGTGAGTTTTTAAATCATCTTAAAGAAAAAGGCATTCTCTCTGAATGGATACCTCCGTATACGCCACAATTAAATAGTGTAGCCAAACGGAGGAATCGTACTTTATTAGATATGGTACGGTCCATGATGTGCTTTACAGATCTTTCTATTTCCTTCTGGAGTTTTGCCCTAAAAACTGCTGCACTTATATTAAACAGGGTACCATCAAAATCTGTATCTAGTACTCCATATGAGATATGGAGAGGAAAGAAGACTAATCTTAAGTATCTTAAGATATGGGACTGTAAAGCTTATGTCAAAAGAAATTTTGGACACAAGTTAAGTGCTAGATCAAATAAATGTATTTTTGTAGGTTATCCTAAAGATAGTATAGGATACATCTTCTATCATCCTACCGAACAAAATGTCTTTGTAGGTAGGCATGCCATTTTTTTAGAGAAAGAGTTTATCTTAGAAAAAGGCAAGGATAGAAAATTGAACTTGAAGAAGTTCAAGATCTACAAATAGAGACACAAGATATTCCTCAACCAGATGTACCCATTGATGAGGTACAACTACAACACACATCTCCACTTTGAAGGTCAGATAGAGTGTGAAATGCACCTAAGAGGTATGGTTTGTCATTGAGAATGATGAAGCTCACATCGTTCAGAACGATGATCCTCTGACCTATTCGGAAGCTGTCATGAGTAGTGACTCTGACAAATGGCTAGAGGCCATGAAATTCGAAATAGATTCTATGTATACCAACCAAGTATGGACTTTGGTTGATGCACCAGAGGGTGTAAACCCTATAGGTTGCAAATGGATCTATAAGAAAAAGATTGGAGCAGATGGCCAAGTAGAAACCTACAAGGCTAGACTGGTAGCAAAAGGTTTCAGGCAAAAGCAAGAAATTGATTATGATGAAACTTTTTCACCAGTTGCCATACTTAAATCTATTCGAAATTTGCTTGCAATAGCTGCATACTACGATCATGAAATCTGGCAGATGGATGTCAATATCTTGAGGAAGAGGTTTACATGACACAGCTAGAAGGATTTGTCTCAAGTAAGAGAGCAAATCAAGTATGCAAGCTCAAGAGATCCATTTATGGATTAAAGCAAGCATCGAGGAGTTGGAACATCCGTTTTGATACAACAGTTTGGTTTTATCAAAAATGTGGATGAACCATGTGTGTACAAGAAGACTAATAGGAGTGTCATTGTTTTCTTAATATTGTATGTAGATGACATACTGATCATTGAAAATGATATTCGGTCAAGACTTGGCTATCAAAAAGCTTTTCCATGAAAGACTTGGGAGAAGCATCCTATATACTTGGTATAAAGATCTATAGGGATAGATCTAAAAGGATGCTAGGCTTGTCCCAGTCTAGGTACATAGATCATGTGCTGAAAAGATTCAGCATGGAAAGAAGTAAAAGAGGTTACTTACCTATAAGTCATGGCATACGTCTCTCTAAGAAGATGACTCCTAAGACATCTGAAGAGAGGAATAGAATGTATTCTATTCCCTATGCTTCGGCAGTAGGATCAATAATGTATGCTATGCTATGTACCAGACCTGATGTTGCTTATGCCTTACGCATAACAAGCAGATTCCAGGCTGATCCAGGAGAGGATCATTGGATAGCTGTGAAAAATATTCTTAAGTACTTGAGAAGGACTAAAGATATTTTTCTAGTTTATGGAGGATCTGAGTTGAAACTAGAAGGATTTTCTGATTCTAGTTTTCAGTCAGACTCAGATGATAGCAAGTCCACTTCAGGGTATGTCTTTACCCTAAATGGTGGTGCAGTGAGCTGGAAGAGTTCCAAGCAGCAAACTGTAGCTGACTCAACTACTGAGGCAAAATACATTGCTGTAAGTGAAGCCGCTAAGGAAGCTGTCTGGATGAAGAAGTTCATCTCTGAGTTAGGAGTAGTTCCTGAGATTGCTGGACCAGTCCCAGTTTATTGTGATAACACTGGAGCTGTTGCTCAAGCAAAGGAACCAAGGTCTCATCACAAATCCAAGCATATTCTAAGACGCTTCCACCTCGTTCGAGAGATCGTCGAGAGACAAGACATAGTGATTGAACGAGTAGACACAAAGAACAACCTAGCAGACCCGTTCACTAAAGCTCTACCACAACAGCAATTCGATCGCCACCTCGATTGTATGGGGATGAAATATAAGGGCGATTGGCTTTAGTGCAAGTGGAAGATTGAAAGAATAGATGCCCTACAAGCCAATCGCAATTTGTATTACGAAGGATTTTCTTTTGATTTTTCAAATCATGTACATGACATTTAAATATGAATAAAGGCATTGTGTTTTATCATATATTGTTGATTATATTTGTGATAAATCCCTTAGATTAAAGCAATGGTTTTGAGGCTATGATGAGATCATACTAGTAAGACCTAAAACCCTAATCTTAAATATTTTCAGTCATTGGTACATTGAGTCGGGGATCAATGTTTACCCGAAAGACTGGCACATCTTATGTATGCTCGATGCAGAGGGTGATTAATCTCACAATCACTTGTGTAGAGACACTAATACAATGATGTGGGTGCTCATTAGAGGAATGAGTTCACTGAATTGACCTACAAAAAGAAATCTTATGAAGTCTTACTTACATGTTAAAAGATGATTCTCTTAGTAGGAGTTGTGCAACTAATCCTTTGACCTGAGATCACCATAGTATCTTGTGCACATAAATTCATATTTTGGTTTCCACCCATTCATGACAATAAGTTGCGTACGAGGTCTTCTGGATATGGTGGATTGTGTACGAAAGTTATGAGCAGGTCAACAAGGAATTAATCACTTCTAGTAAGAAAAGACGCATCCTATTTATTCTAATCATATGATAATTCAGCAGGGAGCCTTTGATCAAAGCACAATGAAAATTAGAAAGAGTTTCTAATGTTTCATTATTCGAATTATCATTAGAAGATTGAGAAATATATAAATATGAAATTGAGTTTGACATATATTCATACTCATATACATATTCGGGATACAGTTTGATTAAAGGATTGAATTGCACGGTAACTTACCACTGAAGGGTATTTTTGGTATTCCACCAAATTTCATATTTTTTGGGTAGACATGACACGTTGCTAGACGTCAATCTTGTCTTATAGGTTTGATCGAATTAAAGAGTTTAATTCGATCACCAATTAGAAAGGATTCTAATTGTTAAGTTCGGGTTCGCGCAGTTTGGACTTAAATCGATTAGAAGCGTTCTAATCAAGTTGGGTCAACTCGCACTCACACCCATTGCTGGCTAAGTATGGAACCCAATGGGTCACACACAAGAAAACTTATCAAAGGTCTAATTGGATTAGATCATGTTTGCAAGATAAACATCCTAGCAGGTATTGCAAACCCTAGCTCCCGATTCAAATTAAATTCGAATCTGATTCTTAGATTAGGTTGATCTAATATGATTAGATCATGACCTAATATGGGTTAGCCAAGAGTTGGAACCCATTTGGCTTTAATTAGACCTGATTTGATTAGGTTTAATGTTTCCTTTAAGTTGGTTAAACCCAATTGGATTGGGTTTGATAGGGCCTTCACTTCTGGACCATTGATCGCTCCCTGGATGAAGGATCTGGTCCACTGATTGGCGCCTTATTCTAGACCATTCGATGGCTCCCTGAATGAATAATCTGAACCATTGGTCAGCGCCTGAATCTGGACTACTGAATGGCTCCCTGGATGAAAGATCTGGACCATTGCTCAGCGCCTGAATCTGGACCACTGGATGGCTCCCTGGATGAAAGATCTGGACCATTGCTCAGCGCCTAAATCTGGACCATTGGTGATGGCATCTTGCTTCTGGACCATTGGATGGCACCTTAGATGATGATGCCTTGATCTGGACCATTAGATGGCGCCTAGATCTGGACCATTGGCTTTGGTTCCCTGCATTTGGGCCCTTGGATCATCAGGATTTAAGAGGAAGACGTGAGAAAGAAGCGTATCATTAGATACGGCTTTTTCTAAAGCTTGATACGCCTCCCTCTCTCTCTCGTTGGCATCCTCTTAAAACACCCTTTGATGCATGAAGGGATGGCTAGGATGCATCCCTTCACATCTATAAATAGGGAGCCATTCCACCGTATTCTCCATTCCAACTCCATAGCATTCTCTCTCCCTTATCCCTTCTTTCTTACAAGCCATTGTCTCTTTCTAGCATTACTTCTAGAGTGTCCTAAGCCAAGACAAGGAGGTCTTCTTTAGGGCAAAAAGATTAGACGTGATTTAGAAGGGTGAAAGAAAAATAAGAGAGAAGAGCAAGCAAGCCAATTTAAATCTTTTGGAAGGATTCAGCATTAAGGATCAAAAATCTTTGGAGCTAAAGTCTTGATCGAGTTTCTGTGTGGATCACCGTTGGAGGGCGGACACTTGGACGCCTCGTGAAGATTCTATAAACTTGGATTTAATGTTATAGGTATTCTTCTATTTCAGCATTTATATTTATATTGTTTGATTGTTACCATTAAGGTGATCTAGGCTTATAAGGATTTTATGTCAATGGAATTTATTAAGAAATTTTTAAAATCCCTAGCTTCCGCTGCCAATCATGACATGATCGGAACCCTTCAACAGCTAGCGCTAAAGTTACGAAGGCAAGAAGGCAAGGAGTTAGTTCACAGCGTCGAAGTTTGGGTCAGGTTCTATGGTATTCCTCTGGAGTTTTGGACGGTTATTGGGTTGAGCTACATCGTCAGCGCTATTGGAAAACCTCTTCACTCTGATAGAATGACAGGAGAGAAAAAATGCATTAGCTAGGTGTACTACTTACCAATTAGCAGACCCTGTAGCCCACTAAGGTTGTGCATCTATATTCTTAAATATTGGGCAACTTTAACAGTATTAGGCTGTAATAATAATTGGAGGCAACTCCATCAAAACTAGGAATGTGCTTTGAGTGATAGCTTAATTTTGAATCTTTGTGATAGTGGTGGGGAGTCTGATTAATCATTCCGTAGAAAGGATGGAAGCATTACTTGTGGAAACATTTAAAAAGTTCCTTCCAGTTTTCACGCTTGCTTGCATTCCCCTAATAGCTTAAAAAGAATGGTTCATCTCGATGCATATGCTACTAGCCCTCTTCATGATGCTCACCAAAAAAATGCCTTGTCCGTGATGAAAAGGAGTACTCCACCTGATAGTATATGCTTCCTCTTTGTAAAATAATGATGTAAAATTTTTCACAGATTAATAATCAATCCTCTTAATTTGAGGACCAAATTATCCCACCTATGATAGAAAAAGTAAAGGAAACAGATAGTAGTGTTTGAGATATCCAGGAAACACGGGACATGCCATATCCATTGTGAGAAGAGCCACGCCTTTCAGCCACAGAAATTAAATGACCCCAGGAAAATGACATCCCACCAATACAAGATGAGAACCCTCCCACAGGAGCCGTCGTTCAAAACGCAACCTGCCGAAATTTTAAGGGCTCGTTTGGTTTGCAGAAAGCATTTTTTCTTGTAAAAATATGATTTCTGAAAAATAAATTCTTAAGAAGAACATACCTAAAAAAGTACTTTGGTATATTTGATTGATAATGAAAAAGTGACAAATTTCCAAAGTGCTTATATTTGGTTAGGCATCCATTTTCTGAAAAAGTTATGTATAATTCCTATTATGTCCTTAATAAAAATTAAATCTTTAATGCATCTTTAATGCTGAAGGGGCTTTTTGGAAAAAAGTAAAAATAGAGTGATTGCCGCCAAATAGAAAAGTAACTTTTCCATGTTTCTCATGGGAAAAATTTTTCCATGAAATATAGGAATCATATTTCAATGAGAATATAACTTTCTCGTCTCTCCTCTTTAAAAGCTCCAATAAATAAGAAGCATCTCATTACTTTACTTTTTTGTTGGCCACATTTTCCCCACTTCTTTTTTCGCGAACCAAACGAGCCTAAGGTTTAAAAGGGTCAGCATCTGATGGTTATGGTTCACGTACGTACCAGGGATCTGTCCACTCGTCACCGGTCCGGTTCTCCCGCACGTCTCACGCGTGGGGTTGGGTTTGGGCTAAGATTACGAGCATGCCAGGTTCCAAATTGGACACGTATCTTAGAGGTGGGGTCCAGTACAAGCTCAACGGACGTATTTCCTCCTCAGGTCCCATCACGAGTTTTATTTAAGTTCCTTCTAGAAGCGCCATATGCATCGCTCGGATGACGTCAATGGATAATGGCATGAAGCGTCACGAATTATGATGGCAGTGTTCGTACTTGGGAGCGAACCACAGCCTCTCACCAACCTCGCCCAAGAGAAGGTGGCGTCCAAAGAACAAACTGGTGGAGGCACATTCAATCATGTATAATATACTAGGCTGTCATTAACCTAGTAGAAGGCAAGGCTCTTTTGCAACAATATGTACTCTTTGATCAACGCCATTTTGAAACATGATGGATTAAAAAAAACACATGTTCATATTTTTATAACAATTCTCTTCTTTCTCTATAGATATACTTTCTTTATCGGCCGGTGCAAGTATGTATTCGAGCACAATTCATGTGCTAGCGCTAGACCTCTAACTTGGGCGGATGCGTAATTTATCATAAAATATATTTATAAAATTCAGGGATTAAAAATTGACTTTCATGTGATGAACAGTAGTTAGATGAACATAGGATATATAAATGAGAGACAATCTAATCTGTGCCGAACTATCTTACAAACCTAATATGATGTAGGACCCACATAAATAAGCGTGTTGTCGCAATCTGGCAGCCAGGTCTGTGTGTGCTCTTGATGTCCGGATAGCATCGTGCAGGCGAGCCATGAAGAAATATTATTTAAAAAACAAACAAAACAAAAAGAAAATAATATAAATTAAAAGTTTATATATATGTAAAAAAAGAATAATACGCTCAAGTCTTTTAATATAGGAAGCTGCTCGGATCTGGAAAATTAAACGTAAGACAGAGTAAAAGTTGACAAGCGGCAGTTTTTGCTTTTTAAAGTCTTTTTTTTTTTTGACAAATAAACGTGATTCAGACCACTTGATTCAGACCACAAATAATACTCACCTACTCTCACGTATTGCATCAACTCACGACCGCATGACCTGTAGATTAATGAGTTAAAATTGGGGCCCGGCCGGCATTCCTCTTCTCTGAGCAGTTCTCTTGGTATTTTTATACACTGTCAAGCACCTAATCCTAGAGTTCTCTTTTGTAGCATCCCTAGGGAATCCATCAATCAATCGGTTCATCAAGCACATCAGCCAAACAAAGGAAAAACCTTAACTACGTATATATACTAAGACAATGAAGAACTAATGCCAGATCCTAGCATTTTTAGTGGAGCATTTTCGGTGGTACACTATTAATATACCAATATCCAAGCATGAACAACGTTTATTGAATGAACTAAAGTGCTATTCAAATTGCTCACAACATTGTTTTTCATAAACACGATAAATATTTCGAAAATTATTATCATTTTGGGCGCCAACACATTGTTCGTGATACTTAATTCACGATTTTTTTCAATAAACTCAGTTGATCAGATAGCTAATATTTTCATCAAAGTGCATCTACTTTGCCGCTTTTATGATCTGATTTTCACACTTAAGTTAGATTCTACTTTACCATCTTAAGTTTGAGAGGACATATTGAACACATTTAGTATCTTGTTATGGTATTTTCTTAGTTGCCATATCGTTAGAGTATGTATTGATGTATATATTATTGTAATAGCAATTATAAAATATAAAAATAAATATAAATTATTGATACATTCTTTTTTATTATTATTATAACGAGAAGACGTGTCAAATGTGCATCAGCAAAATTTCTATCCATAAAATCTGCCATGCGTACCGGCCGCATGAAATTCCCAAAATGTGACGCGAAGGGCGTAACGTCAGGCATTAGACATCAGCACTCACGACGTTTACTTCACACGTGAAACAGGTACGTCCAGCTATAAATAGGCCCTCATGGCTGAGAGCGAGCACACCAAAGCGCGAGAACTAGCGTAGAGCAAGTTCAGAGAGGAGGCAATTAGAAGCGTTTATTAGAAGGAATGGGGATGAAGGTAGAGCAAGTTCTTCACATGGTTGGAGGTGCTGGAGAGACCAGCTACGCCACCAACTCCAGGGTTCAAGTCAGTCATCGATCTTCCTTAGCCTCCTCATTCTATCCCAAGGTTTACATTAAGTATCAAGTCCATTTCTAACCTTCTGCTTGTGAATTTTCCCAGGAGAAGGCAATATTTGAAGCAAAGCCCATAGTGGAGGAGGCCTTGAGAGAGGTCTATAAGACTGCCCTGCCTGAGAGCATGGTGGTGGCTGACTTGGGTTGCTCTTCTGGTCCTAACACATTTCATGTGGTTTTCGAGGCCATCGATATCGTGGACGATCAGAGCCGACGGCTGGGACGGCCCCCGCCGGAGATCCTGTTCTTCTTGAACGATCTCCCGGGGAATGACTTCAACAGTATTTTTCAGTCTTTGGAAGTACACGAGGAGAAATTAAAGGAAGAGAAGCAAGAGCGGATTCCGCCGTTCTATGTTGTGGGAGTGCCTGGCTCTTTCTATGGAAGGCTTTTCCCCTCTCGAAGCGTTCATTTCTTCCACTCTTCCTACTGTCTCATGTGGCTCTCTCAGGTTTGCATCTTTCCTTCTTTTTCTATACCTGCATATATATGATACTCTCTATTTTTTCTTTTTTTCTTTTTGTTAAATGTGCATATAATAATTTTTCTTTTCCGGTAAATCACATAAGACTCCTTGCACACCCATTTTTTAATCAATTGGCTACACATGAATCAGCAGATCCCAGTGTCACACGGCAACCCACGGCTCCGGCTGTCTCTTTGGTATGAAAGAATGATTAATATTTTTTTCACGACATCAAACTGTTGGATCATGCATCGTATACTTCTCGAAGCACTCCAAACTCTCTTCCGTCTGTTTGCACGATTCTTGTAGCGGCTGTTGTGTGATCCAACAGTGCATATTGTGAAAAAAAAGGTGAATCACTTCTTCACACCAAAGATAAAATCCGAAGCCGCCGATGTATTATATCACATGGAACCTGATAAACTATGTGCCTTTTTTTTTTTTTTTTGCTAATACGGGTGGATCATACCTGACGGGTACGGATATCCCCAATAAAGTCAAAAAATAGGATACCTCGGAGTGCCAAAGGCAGCTCCCCATCTCCAGTCCACAAGGTACCTCCGGAATGACTAGCTACATACACAGCCACCCAATCCGCCGCATCATTGGCTTCACGGTAAATATGCTTGGCCTGAAAGGCCCATCCATCCCTCACCACAGCCCAAATGTCACGGAGCAAGGGATGGTCTGTACCGTCACCCCTAGGACCCCCCTGGATCCAACTGATAACGGTAACAGAATCACCCTCCAGGATGACAGACCTGGCCTGTAATACATACAGGGCGTGGCAAAGGCCCGCCCAAGCAGCTCTCAGCTCCGCACTCGGCACCGAGGTGTCAAATAGCTGACTACCCTCAGCAGCCACGACCCTAGCAGACGGGTCTCGAATAACGAAACCCGCGCCTCCCCTAGTGCCACCATCTAGGACTGACCCATCAAAGTTGACCTTGAAGAAGTTCGGGGGTGGGGGCTCCCAGGTGAAAAACACCATGCGGGATGCTGCCGATCGAAGCAGAGTGGGAGCTCAAAATGTCCCGAGCTATCAAGGTCGCTCCAGCGGGGGTGATATGACACAACTCTGCCGCCTGACAGCGGGCACTCTCGACCACAAATCTTGGCGACATATATCGTTCGCCGAATGTACGAGCGTTCTTGGCCAACCAGATTTGGTAGGCGGTACAGCTCGCTCGAACCACCATCTGACAAAGCGTCGAGGACTCCGAGCCCTGATGCATAGACTGTAAGAACTATGTGCCTTCGTTGAGCACTGATGACATTCATTTTGGGATTGGCAGGTCTAGCATATGATGCGGCACCCACCGGTATATCATTCATGTTGAAAATATTATTTGAGTTTTTGGATAATTAAGTACTTAATTTCTATCCTAAGCATGTCGATGTAGGACTAATTAAATATGTCGGCACTGACACTTTTCATCAGGCTAAGAATCTAGATATAATCATAAATATCATGATCAATCTGTAATCAATCCCTTTTATGATTCTATTATTGCGGTTTTCTTTAATTGACATAGGTCATGATCAGGTTTGATCCAAAACTACTTGTAACGATCGAGGATCTTACCTAAAAAGCTAGCCCAAAAGATAATTTAGATTTCTTAGTCCTATATATTATCAAAATTTACCAAGGGAGGAGTCAATATGGGACTAAATGCATATCCGCATGAGCTCTCATACTAATACCTCTTACCTTATACAAACAAGCATCCAGCCAAACCTCCTAATCTCCTCTTTGATGTTTTTTTCATAGGGCTTTTTTGGGTCTAAGATCCTTAAATGCACCACTGGACTTTTGTAACACAAGCTCTGACCACTGTACATTATATTTCTGAATATATTAAGGTGGGGGACACCGTCACACCTAACATCTCCCTCCTTCCTTCTAAACAAATAGTAATAATAATAAAATATTTTTTATAACTAAAAAATCTGTAAACCGGTAAAACTAAGAGAAAATATATCTTTTAAATTAAAAAAATGTAAAATGAGATTCTTTCCAGAAACAAATTGCATATACCGTGGGTGCCAATGGGTTGAGTTTAGGTTAGATTTACTATATATAAACTCAAACCTAATTAATACTTTATATCCATAATCAGTATTGGATCTCAAAAAGGTCATGTATTAAATTTGATTTTGGGTAGAAATTGGATGTTCAACAAGCAATTTTACTATGTTTTAATTTTTTAAATCCCAAAATGCTACCTTATGAGTTGTGAAACATGAATATATAAAAATATTAAAATTATAGCTAAAAGAAGGAACTTTTTCAACTCTTTTGTTACCTAAGCATCCATGCGACTAAAAGACGTGAAGAATGGAAAAGATTCTAAAATAATGGAGATCAATATAAGTATTAAATAATAAAAAATATACTATAAAATGGAGAATAACAAATGACATGGATAACAATTTGGTGGAACACGATTGATTATGATCTCGCTTCTCTCCTTGATTTTTTCTTTTACGATTAAACAAATTATAGATGCACAGATATATATACATGAATGTGTATATATATATATATATATATATATATATATATATATATATATATATATATATATATATATATATATATATATATATATATATATATATGTAAGTATATATATGAATATATATGTGTGTGTGTATACATATATGAATATTTTAATCCAATCGAATTCATGTTTTTGGGTATAGACCTACCTAATCAAATACCTGAGCCAAAAAAATTCTGGGTCTAAACTCAGAATCCAAACCCACCGGTTTGCTTTTCATATCAAAACCCAATATTTTGTGTTGATTTTAGGTGAGGTTAGTAGGTTATCGGCCTCTATTGATACCCTAGCCATACTCATTGACGAGAAAATCTTCATAAAAGAAGTTCCATATTCAATCCAAGATAGTAGTAAAATGGTAAATACCTACCATAAGAAGTGTCACCTCTTGGCTTCTAATGAGATGTATCATATGACCAGACAGACTTTTGTGCCGTCCCATATTGATCATGCTATACCCTACTAGTATGGCAACATACAATAATAATGTTCGATTTGACATATAAGCCAAATTGGTATGTGCTGCTCCAAACCAAGCGGCATCACTTGATTTCGAATGGTACCATACAGAGACATTTCTTATTTTTGCAACCATATGTCATTTAATATTTCAGGATACTGATTTTAATTTTGAAACTCTAGGTTCCTCCAGGAGTTGAGAGTAAAACTGGTGTTCCATTAAACAAGGAAAACATTTACATATCAGAGACAAGTCCACCTACTGTGGTGGAATCATATCAAGAGCAATACCGCAGAGACTTCACGACATTTCTCAAGTCTCGTTTCCAAGAACTTGGTTTCGGAGGACGAATGGTCCTATCGTTTTTAGGAGGGACTAACAAATATGCACCGAGTGGAGAACTGAGCCAGCTTTGGGGACTACTGGCTGAGGCACTCAATGCTATGGTCCTAGAGGTATGTTCTCCTCTTTTATAAACTTATGATACTATACCTGTGTTTTGGGTGCCGGACTTCATTCATATCTTTGTGATATCTCTCTTGGAAGAAAGCATTTAACAAGAAGACCAATGGAAAGAGAGTTGAGAGGGATAGAAAGAAAAGAGAATTGATATAGAAAGATGATTTCTAATCCAATACTTTGAGTTCGTTTGGTTAAGGGGACATTCCCATCGGGGGGCTAAAAAGAGATCCACAACATCTTTTATGTTTTTATTGTTAAAATGCTATTTAATTTGCTGCATATATTGACAACCGATTCTTTGAAATGTGTTGATTATTGAATACAGGGTATCTTGCAAAAGGAAAAGGTGGATGCCTTCAATTTACCTTTTTACGCACCTTCTATGGAGGAGGTGAGGGCAGTGATACAAAGTGTAGGATTATTTGATCTTGATCGAGTAGAAATATTCAAGTCGAACTGGGATCCATTTGATGACTCTAGTGATGATCGCATATACGACAATATTATAAGCGGAGAAAATGTGGCAAAGTCTATAAGAGCAGTGATAGAACCCGTGATTGCACGTAACTTTGGGGAGCAGATACTTGATGATTTATTCTCAAGATATGCAAAGAATGTTGCAAGGCACCTCTTGGAGGAGAAGACCAAGCATCCTGTTTTTGTCATTGCTTTGAAGATAAAAGTGTGAGGATCAATTTGGATCTTTAATAATCCATCGGTACAATTCACTTGTCATAATGGAAAATCAATAAAAATATTGATTATGTCCTTAATGGTTGTAATGGTATTTAGAAAAGATTGAATCATTATTAGTATAAAATGGAAGCTTGTTTCCTACTTTCTGTAATGCTTTCTTTTGTTCTTTTTTTTCTCATTAATAATGTTTGCTAATTTTTACACTTATTCAAAATAGAGAAATTGATGACAAATCCTGAAATTTTATCAGATGTGTTTATTTAAAGAGTGATGCTGCAGCAAAGCACAAGTTCAATTTACAAAAATACTAGTTTGTTGGCTATCCAAAAACTTGATTTGCAAGACTAGGGCGGATAAGTAATAAAACCTGAGAGACAACTTTGTCTCTATTTTTCATAAATTTTTATATAAAAGTTAAGGTTTAGGAGTATCTATTCTATATTAAGCAAAATAATATAATTTAGTATGAACTTTTATTTGAGAGAAATCTATAGCCTGCTATTCCAATACTTGGGCTCCTTTAATGGTCTTTGCCTTTCTTGTTCACGACTCCTATCTTCTCTTTTCTGTGACTAATTCGAAAGATCATTCGATATGGTTGAAATCACTGAAATTTGTCTTGTTCGGTCAAGTATAGAAAATTCCATAGAATTAAACATTATCAGTTTCAGGAGCATACCAGAATTGCGTCGTAGCTTGTAACTTGACGAAAAGTAGTTGGTGCTGCTAGTTCAGATGGTGCAGCTGAAAGAATAGATGCCCTATAAGCCAATCGCAATATGTATTGCGAAGGATTTTTTTTTAATTTTTCAAATCATGTACATGACATTTAAATACGAATAAAGGCATTGTGTTTTATCATATGTTGTTGATTATATTTGTGATAAACCCCTTAGATTAGGGTAATAGTTTTGAGGCTATGATGAGATCATACTAGTGAGACCTAAAATCCTAATCTTAAATATTTCCAGTCATTGGTACATTGAGTCGGGGATCAATGTTTACCGGAAAGACTGGCACATCTTATGTATGCTCAATGTAGAGGGTGATTGATCTCACAATCACTTGTGTGGAGACACTAATACAAACATGTGGGTGCTCATTAGAGGAATGAGTTCACTGAATTGACCTACAAAGAGAAATCTTATGAAGTCTTACTTACATGTCAAAAGATGATTCTCTTAGTGGGAGTTGTGCAACTGATCCTTTGATCTGAGATCACCATAGTATCTTGTGCACATAAATCCATATTTTGGTTTCCACTCATTCATGACAATAAGTTGTGTATGAGGTCTTCTGAATATGGTGGATTGTGTACGAAGGTTATAAGTAGATCAACAAGAAATTAATTACTTCTAGTAAGAGAAGATCGCATCCTATTTATTCTAATCATATGATAATTCAGGGAGCCTTTGAGCAAAGCACAATGAAAATTAAAAAGAGTTTCTAATGTTTTATTATTCGAATTATCATTAGAAGACTGAGAAATATATGAATATGAAATTGAGTTTGACATATATTCATACTCATATACATATTCAGGATGCAGTTTGATTAAAGGATTGAATTGCACGGTAACTTGCCACTGAAGGGTATTTTTGGTATTTCTACCAAATTCCATATTTTTCGGGTAGACATGACACGTTGCTAGACGTCAATCTTGTCCTATAGATTTGATCGAATTAAAGAGTTTAATTCGATCACCAATTAGAAAGGATTCTAATTGTTAAGTTCGGGTTCGCACAGTTTGGATTTAAATCGATTAGAAGAGTTCTAATCAAGTTGGGTCAACTCGCACTCACACCTATTGCTGGCTAAGTATGGAAACCAATGGGTCACACACAAAAAAACTTATCAAGGGTCTAATTAGATTAGATCATGTTTGCAAGATAAACATCCTAGCAGGTGTTGCAAACCCTAGCTCCTGATTCAAATTAAATTCGAATTTGATTCTTAGATTAGATTGATCTAATATGATTAGATCATGACCTAATATAGGTTAGCCAAGAGTTGGAACCCATTTGGCTTTAATTAGACCTGATTTGATTAGGTTTAATTTTCATTTAAGTTGGTTAAACCCAATTGGATTAGGTTTGATAGGGCCTTCACTTCTGGACTATTGATCGCTTCCTGGATGAAGGATCTGGTCCACTGGTTGGCGCCTTCATCTGGACCATTGGATGGCTTCCTAGATGAAGGATATGGTCCACTGGTTGGCGTCTTATTCTGGACCATTGGATGGCTCCCTGAATGAATAATCTGGACCATTGGTCAGCGCCTGAATCTGGACCACTAGATAGCTCCCTGAATGAAAGATCTGGACCATTGCTCAGCGCCTGAATCTGGACCACTAGATGGCTCCCTGGATGAAAGATCTGGACCATTGCTCAGCGCCTAAATCTGGATCATTGGTGATGTCATCTTGCTTCTGGACTGTTGGATGGCACCCTAGATGATGATGCCTTGATCTGGACCATTAGATGGCGCCTAGATCTGGACCATTGGCTTTGGTTCCCTGCATTTGGGCCCTTGGATCATTAGGATTTAAGAGGGAGACGTGAGAAAGAAGCGTATCATTAGATACGGCTTTTTCTAAAGCTTGATACGCCTCCCTCTCTCTCTTGTTGGCATCCTCTTATCACACCCTTTGATGCATGAAGGGATGGCTAGGATGCATCCCTTCACATCTATAAATAAGGAGCCATTCCACTGTATTCTCCATTCCAACTCCATAGCATTCTCTCTCCCTTATCCCTTCTTTCTTACAAGCCATTGTCTCTTTCTAGCATTACTTCTAGAGTGTCCTAAGCCAAGACAAGGAGGTCTTCTTTAGGACAAAAAGATTAGAAGTGATTTAGAAAGGTGAAAAAAAAATAAGAGAGAAGAGAAAGCAAGCCAATTTAAATTCTTTGGAAGGATTCAGCATTAAGGATCAAAAATCTTTGGAGCTAAAATCTTGATCGAGTTTCCGTGTGGATCACCGTTGGAGGGCGGACACTTGGACGCCTCGTGGAGATTCTATAAACTTGGATCTAGCGTTATAAGTATTCTTCTATTTCAGCATTTATATTTATATTGTTTGATTGTTACTATTAAGGTGATCTAGGCTTATAAGGATTTCATGTCAATGGACTTTATTAAGAAATTTTTAAAATCTCTAGCTTTCGCTGCCCATCATGACATGATTGGAACCCTTCAGTGGTATCAGAGCAAAGGTCCAAGAGTTGTGACCGATCTCCGGAAACTCTCATGCGTGATCGTGTGACGAAGCGTGGCCCTCCATCCGGAGGTGTATAGAGATGCGTGCTCTGATAGTTATACATGGGTGTCACCCTATTTTTAATAGGACCGAACCCATGTAGGAGTGGAGACTCCCCGTTTAGTGGTATCAGAGCCGTCCTTAATTGGTTCAATCAAATAATTATGCATGATGTATGATTATTAATTTACTATGAGATAGTAATGTCATATGCTTAGTGAATTGCTGAAATGTATGATTGATATATGATATGATATGTAATAAAATGTCATGAAACGGAATTTTTCATATGAAGATAGTTGAAACATGTTAATTAATTCAATCAATTACTTATGATTTATACATGCTATGAGATAGCCATTGTGCATGATAGTTTATTTTAGACATGTTAAATATATGTTACAATTAAAAGAATGTGCTAGAGACCAGTTAGCCCTCAATAAAAATTATATTAAGTCATAGTGTTAAAAAACTTTGAGCTAACCCATTCTAGAACAATTAATCTAATTGGTGTCTAAGGAAAGCACTAAAAGTGGTTCTCTAATTAGGACCTTACTCTCTGAGTAAGGGGAGCCTTCTACCTGCTTACCTGGCCAATTGTTTGATTGCATATTATGGATAATTTTAATGTTGATATAACACTATTAATAGCCTTCCTTCATGCCTCGTCATTATTATTTCAAGATCCATGCTAGTTTGTTGTGCAACCACAAGACTTGCAATGGGGACTGATGTTATACTGTCTTGGTGCATAGAGATGCTTATGACATATTTTAATATGTTGTTTTGTTGTGCAACCACAAGAGCAATATTATTTGAATATAACTGTTTAGAAATGAAGGGATTGACTTAACTAAAACATTATAGTTTGTTGTGCAACCACAAGGCTATAAGTGTTTTAAGAGGACAGGATAAAGTTGAGAATTGCATGAGATGCAATTGGAAAGAGTTTCCTACCTTTGAACTCATAAGGGTTTGTTGTGTAACCACAAGGCTTTTATGAAGAATTAGGATCTCAACCCTACTAAGAAAAATTAAGTTTTCTCGTTTATCATAGGAGAGGGCTATGATATTCAATAAAATAGTGGGAATAATAATTAGATAAAGTCCTAGTCTAATTGTACATATGTCATCATGATTGGTCTGTTTATGTTAGTTTTGTTCTTTATATATGTAGAATAAAATTCTGCATTAATGGCATATTCACTATCACTAAGAGGCATCTTAGATGCCAACAAGTTGACCGGTCCGAACTATGTGGACTGGTTGAGAAATCTTAAAATTGTTCTCACTCAGGAGAAACTTTCTTACATCCTCAAAACCCCTGATCTTGGATCAATAGGGGATGATGCTACTAAAAGTAGTAAAATAAAGAGGAATAAAGGAAAGAAAAATCTTCGGATTAGGTGCCTGTTTTCATTGCGGCAAGAAAAGCCACTGGAAAAGAAATTGCAAGAGTTTTCTTGCAACTGTAAAGCCTGATGCAAGAGTTGCATCAGAAGGTATGTTTATGTTACATGCTAGTTTGTTATTAAGTTCTTCAAATTCAAATTCATGGGTATTGGATATCGGTTGTGGTTTTCATATATGCAAGACATTTCATGGACTACAGAGAATTAGAAGTTTGAAGAAAGGTGACTTTGAGCTTTATGGCGCTGGAGGAGAGTCCATCCAGGCTAAAGCTGTTGGAACCTACTTATTGAAGTTGCCGTCGAGCAAGCTCCTGGAGTTAGAAGATTGTTATTACATGCCCAAGATTATTAGAAATGTATTTTCCATTCCTTTGTTGTTAAAGAAAGGATTTGAGATTAATGGAAAGAACAATGGTTGCTCAATTTCTTTTTCTAATAAAGTCTATTGCAATGGCATTATGAAAAATGGTCTTCTTGCTCTATTACTTAATGACAATGTCTTTCATATTGATAAAAGCAATAAAAGAAAGAGAGAAGAAGTAAATAACACCCTTCTTTAGCATTGCCGACTTGGTCACATAAGCGAATCAAGAATCAACAAGTTGTACAAAGAAGAGTTCTTTGATTCTTATGATTATGAATCATTAGAAACTTGTGAATCTTGTCTTATGGGTAAAATGACTAAGTCTCCATTCATTGGACATGGAGAAAGGGCAAGTGAGTTATTAGGACTTGTGCATACAGATATATGTGGTCCTATGACAACTCCAGCTAGAGGTGGATATTCTTACTTCATCACATTCACTGATGATTTATCAAGGTTCGGATATGTGTATCTTATGAAACATAAATCCGAAGCCTTTGATAAGTTTAAAGAGTATCAAAGTATAGTTGAAAAACAAACTGGAAAGTATATTAAAATCCTTCGATCTAATCGAGGAGGTGAATACCTTTCTAGTGAGTTTTTAAATCATCTTAAAGAAAAGGGCATTCTCTCTGAATGGATACCTCCGTATACGCCACAATTAAATAGTATAGCCAAACGGAGGAATCGTACTTTATTAGATATGGTACGGTCCATGATGTGCTTTACAAATCTTTCTATTTCCTTCTGGAGTTTTGCCCTAAAAACTGCTGCACTTATATTAAACAGGGTACCATCAAAATCTGTATCTAGTACTCCATATGAGATATGGAGAGGAAAGAAGACTAATCTTAAGTATCTTAAGATATGGGACTGTAAAGCTTATGTCAAAAGAAATTTTGGACACAAGTTAAGTGCTAGATCAAATAAATGTATTTTTGTAGGTTATCCTAAAGATAGTATAGGATACATCTTCTATCATCCTACCGAACAAAATGTCTTTGTAGGTAGGCATGCCATTTTTTTAGAGAAAGAGTTTATCTTAGAAAAAGGCAAGGATAGAAAAATTGAACTTGAAGAAGTTCAAGATCTACAAATAGAGACACAAGATATTCCTCAACCAGATGTACCCATTGATGAGGTACAACTACAACACACATCTCCACTTTGAAGGTCAGATAGAGTGTGAAATACACCTAAGAGGTATGGTTTGTCATTGAGAATGATGAAGCTCACATCGTTCAGAACGATGATCCTCTGACCTATTCGGAAGCTGTCATGAGTAGTGACTCTGACAAATGGCTAGAGGCCATGAAATTCGAAATAGATTCTATGTATACCAACCAAGTATGGACTTTGGTTGATGCACCAGAGGGTGTAAACCCTATAGGTTGCAAATGGATCTATAAGAAAAAGATTGGAGCAGATGGCCAAGTAGAAACCTACAAGGCTAGACTGGTAGCAAAAGGTTTCAGGCAAAAGCAAGAAATTGATTATGATGAAACTTTTTCACCAGTTGCCCATACTTAAATCTATTCGAAATTTGCTTGCAATAGCTGCATACTACGATCATGAAATCTGGCAGATGGATGTCAATATCTTGAGGAAGAGGTTTACATGACACAGCTAGAAGGATTTGTCTCAAGTAAGAGAGCAAATCAAGCATGCAAGCTCAAGAGATCCATTTATGGATTAAAGCAAGCATCGAGGAGTTGGAACATCCGTTTTGATACAACAGTTTGGTTTTATCAAAAATGTGGATGAACCATATGTGTACAAGAAGACTAGTAGGAGTGTCATTGTTTTCTTAATATTGTATGTAGATGACATACTGATCATTGAAAATGATATTCGGTCAAGACTTGGCTATCAAAAAGCTTTTCCATGAAAGACTTGGGAGAAGCATCCTATATACTTGGTATAAAGATCTATAGGGATAGATCTAAAAGGATGCTAGGCTTGTCCCAGTCTAGGTACATAGATCATGTGCTGAAAAGATTCAGCATGGAAAGAAGTAAAAGAGGTTACTTACCTATAAGTCATGGCATACGTCTCTCTAAGAAAATGTCTCCTAAGACATCTGAAGAGAGGAATAGAATGTATTCTATTCCCTATGCTTCGGCAGTAGGATCAATAATGTATGCTATGCTATGTACCAGACCTGATGTTGCTTATGCCTTACGCATAACAAGCAGATTCCAGGCTGATCCAGGAGAGGATCATTGGATAGCTGTGAAAAATATTCTTAAGTACTTGAGAAGGACTAAAGATATTTTTCTAGTTTATGGAGGATCTGAGTTGAAACTAGAAGGATTTTCTGATTCTAGTTTTCAGTCAGACTCAGATGATAGCAAGTCCACTTCAGGGTATGTCTTTACCCTAAATGGTGGTGCAGTGAGCTGGAAGAGTTCCAAGCAGCAAACTGTAGCTGACTCAACTACTGAGGCAAAATACATTGCTGTAAGTGAAGCCGCTAAGGAAGCTGTCTGGATGAAGAAGTTCATCTCTGAGTTAGGAGTAGTTCCTGAAATTGCTGGACCAGTCCCAGTTTATTGTGATAACACTGGAGCTGTTGCTCAAGCAAAGGAACCAAGGTCTCATCACAAATCCAAGCATATTCTAAGACGCTTCCACCTCGTTCGAGAGATCGTCGAGAGACAAGACATAGTGATTGAACGAGTAGACACAAAGAACAACCTAGCAGACCCGTTCACTAAAGCTCTACCACAACAGCAATTCGATCGCCACCTCGATTGTATGGGGATGAAATATAAGGGCGATTGGCTTTAGTGCAAGTGGAAGATTGAAAGAATAGATGCCCTACAAGCCAATCGCAATTTGTATTACGAAGAATTTTCTTTTGATTTTCCAAATCATGTACATGACATTTAAATATGAATAAAGGCATTGTGTTTTATCATATATTGTTGATTATATTTGTGATAAACCCCTTAGATTAAAGCAATGGTTTTGAGGCTATGATGAGATCATACTAGTAAGACCTAAAACCCTAATCTTAAATATTTTCAGTCATTGGTACATTGAGTCGGGGATCAATGTTTACCCGAAAGACTGGCACATCTTATGTATGCTCGATGCAGAGGGTGATTAATCTCACAATCACTTGTGTAGAGACACTAATACAATGATGTGGGTGCTCATTAGAGGAATGAGTTCACTGAATTGACCTACAAAAAGAAATCTTATGAAGTCTTACTTACATGTTAAAAGATGATTCTCTTAGTAGGAGTTGTGCAACTAATCCTTTGACCTGAGATCACCATAGTATCTTGTGCACATAAATTCATATTTTGGTTTCCACCCATTCATGACAATAAGTTGCGTACGAGGTCTTCTGGATATGGTGGATTGTGTACGAAAGTTATGAGTAGGTCAACAAGGAATTAATCACTTCTAGTAAGAAAAGACGCATCCTATTTATTCTAATCATATGATAATTCAGCAGGGAGCCTTTGATCAAAGCACAATGAAAATTAGAAAGAGTTTCTAATGTTTCATTATTCGAATTATCATTAGAAGATTGAGAAATATATAAATATGAAATTGAGTTTGACATATATTCATACTCATATACATATTCGGGATACAGTTTGATTAAAGGATTGAATTGCACGGTAACTTGCCACTGAAGGGTATTTTTGGTATTCCACCAAATTTCATATTTTTTGGGTAGACATGACACGTTGCTAGACGTCAATCTTGTCTTATAGGTTTGATCGAATTAAAGAGTTTAATTCGATCACCAATTAGAAAGGATTCTAATTGTTAAGTTCGGGTTCGCGCAGTTTGGACTTAAATCGATTAGAAGCGTTCTAATCAAGTTGGGTCAACTCGCACTCACACCCATTGCTGGCTAAGTATGGAACCCAATGGGTCACACCACAAGAAAACTTATCAAAGGTCTAATTGGATTAGATCATGTTTGCAAGATAAACATCCTAGCAGGTATTGCAAACCCTAGCTCCCGATTCAAATTAAATTCGAATCTGATTTTTAGATTAGGTTGATCTAATATGATTAGATCATGACCTAATATGGGTTAGCCAAGAGTTGGAACCCATTTGGCTTTAATTAGACCTGATTTGATTAGGTTTAATGTTTCCTTTAAGTTGGTTAAACCCAACTGGATTGGGTTTAATAGGGCCTTCACTTCTGGACCATTGATCGCTCCCTGGATGAAGGATCTGGTCCACTGATTGGCGCCTTATTCTAGACCATTCGATGGCTCCCTGAATGAATAATCTGAACCATTGGTCAGCGCCTGAATCTGGACCACTGAATGGCTCCCTGGATGAAAGATCTGGACCATTGCTCAGCGCCTGAATCTGGACCACTGGATGGCTCCCTGGATGAAAGATCTGGACCACTGCTCAGCGCCTAAATCTGGACCATTGGTGATGGCATCTTGCTTCTGGACCATTGGATGGCACCTTAGATGATGATGCCTTGATCTGGACCATTAGATGGCGCCTAGATCTAGACCATTAGCTTTGGTTCCCTGCATTTGGGCCCTTGGATCATCAGGATTTAAGAGGAAGACGTGAGAAAGAAGCGTATCATTAGATACGGCTTTTTCTAAAGCTTGATACGCCTCCCTCTCTCTCTTGTTGGCATCCTCTTAAAACACCCTTTGATGCATGAAGGGATGGCTAGGATGCATCCCTTCACATCTATAAATAGGGAGCCATTCCACCGTATTCTCCATTCCAACTCCATAGCATTCTCTCTCCCTTATCCCTTCTTTCTTACAAGCCATTGTCTCTTTCTAGCATTACTTCTAGAGTGTCCTAAGCCAAGACAAGGAGGTCTTCCTTAGGGCAAAAAGATTAGACGTGATTTAGAAGGGTGAAAGAAAAATAAGAGAGAAGAGCAAGCAAGCCAATTTAAATCTTTTGGAAGGATTCAGCATTAAGGATAAAAAATCTTTGGAGCTAAAGTCTTGATCGAGTTTCTGTGTGGATCACCGTTGGAGGGCGGACACTTGGACGCCTCGTGAAGATTCTATAAACTTGGATTTAGCGTTATAGGTATTCTTCTATTTCAGCATTTATATTTATATTGTTTGATTGTTACCATTAAGGTGATCTAGGCTTATAAGGATTTCATGTCAATGAAATTTATTAAGAAATTTTTAAAATCCCTAGCTTCCGCTGCCAATCATGACATGATCGGAACCCTTCAACAGCTAGCGCTAAAGTTACGAAGGCAAGAAGGCAAGGAGTTAGTTCACAGCGTCGAAGTTTGGGTCAGGTTCTATGGTATTCCTCTGGAGTTTGGACGGTTATTGGGTTGAGCTACATCGTCAGCGCTATTGGAAAACCTCTTCACTCTGATAGAATGACAGGAGAGAAAAAATGCATTAGCTAGGTGTACTACTTACCAATTAGCAGACCCTGTAGCCCACTAAGGTTGTGCATCTATATTCTTAAATATTGGGCAACTTTAACAGTATTAGGCTGTAATAATAATTGGAGGCAACTCCATCAAAACTAGGAATGTGCTTTGAGTGATAGCTTAATTTTGAATCTTTGTGATAGTGGTGGGGAGTCTGATTAATCATTCCGTAGAAAGGATGGAAGCATTACTTGTGGAAACATTTAAAAAGTTCCTTCCAGTTTTCACGCTTGTTTGCATTCCCCTAATAGCTTAAAAAGAATGGTTCATCTCGATGCATATGCTACTAGCCCTCTTCATGATGCTCACCAAAAAAATGCCTTGTCCGTGATGAAAAGGAGTACTCCACCTGATAGTATATGCTTCCTCTTTGTAAAATAATGATGTAAAATTTTTCACAGATTAATAATCAATCCTCTTAATTTGAGGACCAAATTATCCCCACCTATGATAGAAAAATAAAGGAAACAGATAGTAGTGTTTGAGATATCCAGGAAACACGGGACATGCCATATCCATTGTGAGAAGAGCCACGCCTTTCAGCCACAGAAATTAAATGACCCCAGGAAAATGACATCCCACCAATACAAGATGAGAACCCTCCCACAGGAGCCGTCGTTCAAAACGCAACCTGCCGAAATTTTAAGGGCTCGTTTGGTTTGCAGAAAGCATTTTTCCTTGTAAAAATATGATTTCTGAAAAATAAATTCCTAAGAAGAACATACCTAGAAAAGTACTTTGGTATATTTGATTGATAATGAAAAAGTAACAAATTTCCAAAGTGCTTATATTTGGTTAGGCATCCATTTCTGGAAAAGTTATGTATAATTCCTATTATGTCCTTAATAAAAATTAAATCTTTAATGCATCTTTAATGCTGAAGGGGCTTTTTGGAAAAAAGTAAAAATAGAGTGATTGCCACTAAATAGAAAAGTAACTTTTCCATGTTTCTCATGGGAAAAATTTTTCCATAAAATATAGGAATCATATTTCAATGAGAATATAACTTTCTCGTCTCTCCCCTTTAAAAGCCCCAATAAATAAGAAGCATCTCATTACTTTACTTTTTCGTTGGCCACATTTTCCTCACTTCTATTTCCGCGAACCAAACGAGCCTAAGGTTTAAAAGGGTCAGCATCTGATAGTTATGGTTCACGTACGTACCACGGATCTGTCCACTCGTCACCGGTCCGGTTCTCCCGCACGTCTCACGCGTGGGGTTGGGTCTGGGCTAAGATTACGAGCATGCCAGGTTCCAAATTGGACACGTATCTTAGAGGTGGGGTCCAGTACAAGCTCAACGGACGTATTTCCTCCTCAGGTCCCATCACGAGTTTTATTTAAGTTCCTTCTAGAAGCGCCATATGCATCGCTCGGATGACGTCAATGGATAATGGCATGAAGCGTCACGAATTATGATGGCAGTGTTCGTACTTGGGAGCGAACCACAGCCTCTCACCAACCTCGCCAAGAGAAGGTGGCGTCCAAAGAACAAACTGGTGGAGGCACATTCAATCATGTATAATATACTAGGCTGTCATTAACCTAGTAGAAGGCAAGGCTCTTTTGCAACAATATGTACTCTTTGATCAACGCCATTTTGAAACATGATTGATTAAAAAAAACACATGTTCATATTTTATAACAATTCTCTTCTTTCTCTATAGATATACTTTCTTTATCGGCCGGTGCAAGTATGTATTCGAGCACAATTCATGTGCTAGCGCTAGACCTCTAACTTGGGCGGATGCGTAATTTATCATAAAATATATTTATAAAATTCAGGGATTAAAAATTGACTTTCATGTGATGAACAGTAGTTAGATGAACATAGGATATATAAATTAGAGACAATCTAATCTGTGCCGAACTATCTTACAAACCTAATATGATGTAGGACCCACATAAATAAGCGTGTTGTCGCAAACTGGCAGCCAGGTCTTTGTGTGCTCTTGATGTGCCGATAGCATCGTGCAGGCGAGCCATGAAGAAATATTATTTTAAAAAACAAACAAAACAAAAAGAAAATAATATAAATTAAAAGTTTATATATATGTAAAAAAAGAATAATACGCTCAAGTCTTTTAATATAGGAAGCTGCTCGGATCTGGAAAATTAAACGTAAGACAGAGTAAAAGTTGACAAGCGGCAGTTTTTGCTTTTTAAAGTCTTTTTTTTTTTTGACAAATAAACGTGATTCAGACCACTTGATTCAGACCACAAATAATTACTCACCTACTCTCACGTATTGCATCAACTCACGACCGCATGACCTGTAGATTAATGAGTTAAAATTGGGGCCCGGCCGGCATTCCTCTTCTCTGAGCAGTTCTCTTGGTATTTTTATACACTGTCAAGCACCTAATCCTAGAGTTCTCTTTTGTAGCATCTCTAGGGAATCCATCAATCAATCGGTTCATCAAGCACATCAGCCAAACAAAGGAAAAACCTTAACTACGTATATATACTAAGACAATGAAGAACTAATGCCAGATCCTAGCACTTTTAGTGGAGCATTTTCGATGGTACACTATTAATATACCAATATCCCAAGCATGAACAACGTTTATTGAACGAACTAAAGTGCTATTCAAATTGCTCACAACATTGTTTTTCATAAACACGGTAAATATTTCGAAAATTATTATCATTTTGGGCGCCAACATATTGTTCGTGATACTTAATTCACGGTTTTTTTTCAATAAACTCAGTTGATCAGATAGCTAATATTTTCATCAAAGTGCATCTACTTTGCCGCTTTTATGATATGATTTTCACACTTAAGTTAGATTCTACTTTACCATCTTAAGTTTGAGAGGACATATTGAACACATTTAGTATCTTGTTATGGTATTTTCTTAGTTGCCATATCGTTAGAGTATGTATTGATGTATATATTATTGTAATAGCAATTATAAAATATAAAAATAAATATAAATTATTGATACATTCTTTTTTATTATTATTATAACGAGAAGACGTGTCAAATGTGCATCAGCAAAATTTCTATCCATAAAATCTGCCATGCGTACCGGCCGCATGAAATTCCCAAATGTGACGCGAAGGGCGTAACGTCAGGCATTAGACATCAGCACTCACGACGTTTACTTCACACGTGAAACAGGTACGTCCAGCTATAAATAGGCCCTCATGGCTGAGAGCGAGCACACCAAACCGCGAGAACTAGCGTAGAGCAAGTTCAGAGAGGAGGCAATTAGAAGCGTTATTAGAAGGAATGGGGATGAAGGTAGAGCAAGTTCTTCACATGGTTGGAGGTGCTGGAGAGACCAGCTACGCCACCAACTCCAGGGTTCAAGTCAGTCATCGATCTTCCTTAGCCTCCTCATTCTATCCCAAGGTTTACATTAAGTATCAAGTCCATTTCTAACCTTCTGCTTGTGAATTTTCCCAGGAGAAGGCAATATTTGAAGCAAAGCCCATAGTGGAGGAGGCCTTGAGAGAGGTCTATAAGACTGCCCTGCCTGAGAGCATGGTGGTGGCTGACTTGGGTTGCTCTTCTGTCCTAACACATTTCATGTGGTTTTCGGAGGCCATCGATATCGTGGACGATCAGAGCCGACGGCTGGGACGGCCCCCGCCGGAGATCCTGTTCTTCTTGAACGATCTCCCGGGGAATGACTTCAACAGTATTTTTCAGTCTTTGGAAGTACACGAGGAGAAATTAAAGGAAGAGAAGCAAGAGCGGATTCCGCCGTTCTATGTTTGTGGGAGTGCCTGGCTCTTTCTATGGAAGGCTTTTCCCCTCTCGAAGCGTTCATTTCTTCCACCTTTCCCTACTGTCTCATGTGGCTCTCTCAGGTTTGCATCTTTCCTTCTTTTTCTATACCTGCATATATATGATACTCTCTATTTTTTCTTTTTTTCTTTTTGTTAAATGTGCATATAATAATTTTTCTTTTCCGGTAAATCACATAAGACTCCTTGCACACCCATTTTTTAATCAATTGGCTACACATGAATCAGCAGATCCCAGTGTCACACGGCAACCCACGGCTCCGGCTGTCTCTTTGGTATGAAAGAATGATTAATATTTTTTTCACGACATCAAACTGTTGGATCATGCATCGTATACTTCTCGAAGCACTCCAAACTCTCTTCCGTCTGTTTGCACGATCTTGTAGCGGCTGTTGTGTGATCCAACAGTGCATATTGTGAAAAAAAAAGGTGAATCACTTCTTCACACCAAAGATAAAATCCGAAGCCGCCGATGTATTATATCACATGGAACCCGATAAACTATGTGCCTTTTTTTTTTTTGCTAATACGGGTGGATCATACCTGACGGGTACGGATATCCCCAATAAAGTCAAAAAATAGGATACCTCGGAGTGCCAAAGGCAGCTCCCCATCTCCAGTCCACAAGGTGCCCTCCGGAATGACTAGCTACATACGCAGCCACCCATCCGCCGCATCATTGGCTTCACGGTAAATATGCTTGGCCTGAAAGGCCCATCCATCCCTCACCACAGCCCAAATGTCCCGGAGCAAGGGATGGTCTGTACCGTCACCCCTAGGACCCCCCTGGATCCAACTGATAACGGTAACAGAATCACCCTCCAGGATGACAGACCTGGCCTGTAACACATACCGGGCGTGGCAAAGGCCCGCCCAAGCAGCTCTCAGCTCCGCACTCGGCACCGAGGTGTCAAATAGCTGACTACCCTCAGCAGCCACGACCCTGGCAGACGGGTCTTGAATAACGAAACCCGCGCCTCTCCTAGTGCCACCATCTAGGACTGACCCATCAAAGTTGACTTGAAGAAGCTCGGGGTGGGGGCTCCCAGGTGAAAACACCATGCGGGATGCTGCCGATCGAAGCAGAGTGGGAGCTCAAAATGTCCCGAGCTATCAAGGTCGCTCCAGCGGGGGTGATATGACACAACTCTGCCGCCTGACAGCGGGCACTCTCGACCACAAATCTTGGCGACATATATCGTCGCCGAATGTACGAGCGTTCTTGGCCAACCAGATTTGGTAGGCGGTACAGCTCGCTCGAACCACCACCTGACAAAGCGTCAAGGACTCCGAGCCCTGATGCATAGACTGTAAGAACTATGTGCCTTCGTTGAGCACTGATGACATTCATTTTGGGATTGGCAGGTCTAGCATATGATGCGGCACCCACCGGTATATCATTCATGTTGAAATATTATTTGAGTTTTTGGATAAATAAGTACTTAATTTCTATCCTAAGCATGTCGGTGTAGGACTAATTAAATATGTCAGCACTGACACTTTTCATCAGGCTAAGAATCTAGATATAATCATAAATATCATGATCAAATCTGTAATCAATCCCTTTTATGATTCTATTATTGCGGTTTTCTTTAATTGACATAGGTCATGATCAGGTTTGATCCAAAACTACTTGTAACGATCGAGGATCTTACCTAAAAAGCTAGCCCAAAAGATAATTTAGATTTCTTAGTCCTATATATTATCAAAATTTACCAAGGGAGGAGTCAATATGGGACTAAATGCGTATCCGCATGAGTTCTCATACTTATACCTCTTACCTTGTACAAACAAGCATCCAGCCAAACCTCCTAATCTCCTCTTTGATGTTTTTTTCATAGGGCTTTTTGGGTCTAAGATCCTTAAATGCACCACTGGACTTTTGTAACACAAGCTCTGACCACTGTACATTATATTTCTGAATATATTAAGGTGGGGACACCGTCACACCTAACATCTCCTCCTTCCTTCTAAACAAATAGTAATAATAATAAAATATTTTTTATAACTAAAAAATCTGTAAAACCGGTAAACTAAGAGAAAATTTATCTTTAAATTAAAAAAATGTAAAATGAGATTCTTTCCAGAAACAAATTGCATATACCGTGGGTGTCAATGGGTTGAGTTTAGGTTAGATTTACTATATATCAAACTCAAACCTAATTAATACTTTATATCCATAATCAGTATTGGATCTCAAAAAGGTCATGTATTAAATCTGATTTTGGGTAGAAATTGGATGTTCAACAAGCAATTTTACTATGTTTTTAATTTTTTAAATCCCAAAATGCTACCTTATGAGTTGTGAAACATGAATATATAATTAAAATTATAGCTAAAAGAAGGAACTTTTTCAACTCTTTTGTTACCTAAGCATCCATGCGACTAAAAGACGTGAAGAATGGAAAAGATTCTAAAATAATGGAGATCAATATAAGTATTAAATAATAAAAAATATACTATAAAATGGAGAACAACAAATGACATGGATAACAATTTTGGTAGAACACGATTGATTATGATCTCGCTTCTCTCCTTGATTTTTTCTTTTACGATTAAACAAATTATAGATGCACAGATATATATACATGAATGTATTATATATATATATATAATATATATATAATATGTAAGTATATATATGAATATATATGTGTGTGTGTATACATATATGAATATTTTAATCCAATTGAATTCATGTTTTGGGTATAGACCTACCTAATCAAATACCTGAGCCAAAAAAATCTGGGTCTAAACTCAGAATCCAAACCCACCGGTTTGCTTTTCATATCAAACCCAATATTTTGTGTTGATTTTAGGTGAGGTTAGTAGGTTATCGGCCTCTATTGATACCCTAGCCATACTCATTGACAAGAAAATCTTCATAAAAGAAGTTCCATATTCAATCCAAGATAGTAGTAAAATGGTAAATACCTACCATAAGAAGTGTCACCTCTTGGCTTCTAATGAGATGTATCATATGATCGGACGGACTTTTGTGCCGTCCCATATTGATCATGCTATACCCTACTAGTATGGCAACATGCAATAATAATGTTCGATTTGACATATAAGCCAAATTGGTATGTGTTGCTCCAAACCAAACGGCATCACTTGATTTTGAATGGTACCATATAGAGACATTTCTTATTTTTGCAACCATATGTCATTTAATATTTCAGGATACTGATTTTAATTTTGAAACTCTAGGTTCCTCCAGGAGTTGAGAGTAATACTGGTGTTCCATTAAACAAGGAAAACATTTACATATCAGAGACAAGTCCACCTACTGTGGTGGAATCATATCAAGAGCAATACCGCAGAGACTTCACGACATTTCTCAAGTCTCGTTTCCAAGAACTTGGTTTCGGAGGACGAATGGTCCTATCGTTTTTAGGAAGGACTAACAAATATGCACCAAGTGGAGAACTGAGCCAGCTTTGGGGACTACTGGCTGAGGCACTCAATGCTATGGTCCTAGAGGTATATATGTTCTCCTCTTTATAAACTTATGGTACTATTTGGGTGCCGGACTTCATTCATATCTTTGTGATATCTCTCTTGGAAGAAAGCATTTAACAAGAAGGCCAATGGAAAGAGAGTTGAGAGGGATAGAAAGATAAGAGAATTGATATAGAAAGATGATTTCTAATCCAATACTTTGAGTTCGTTTTGGTTAAGGGGACATTCCCATCGGGGGGCTAAAAAGAGATCCACAACATCTTTTATGTTTTTATTGTTAAAATGCTATTTAATTTGCTGCGTATATTGACAATCGATTCTTTGAAATGTGTTGATTATTGTATACAGGGTATCTTGCAAAAGGAAAAGGTGGATGCCTTCAATTTGGCCTTTTTACGCACCTTCTATGGAGGAGGTAAGGGCAGTGATACAAAGCGTAGGATTATTTGATCTCGATCAAGTAGAAATATTCAAGTCGAACTGGGATCCATTTGATGACTCTAGTGATGATCGCATATACGACAATATTATAAGCGGAGAAAATGTGGCAAAGTCTATAAGAGCAGTGATAGAACCCGTGATTGCTCGTAGCTTTGGGGAGCATATACTTGATGATTATTCTCAAGATATGCAAAGAATGTTGCAAGGCATCTCTTGGAGGAGAAGACTAAGCATCCTGTTTTTGTCATTGCTTTGAAGACAAAAGTGTGAGGATCAATTTGGATCTTTAATAATCCATCGGTACAATTCACTTGTCATAATGGAAAATCAATAAAAATATTGATTATGTCCTTAATGGTTGTAATGGTATTTAGAAAAGATTGAATCATTATTAGTATAAAATGGAAGCTTGTTTCCTACTTTCTGTAATGCTTTCTTTTGTTCTTTTTTTTCTCATTAATAATGTTTGCTAATTTTTACACTTATTCAAAATAGAGAAATTGATGACAAATCCTGAAATTTTATCAGATGTGTTTATTTAAAGAGTGATGCTGTAGCAAAGCACAAGTTCAATTTACAAAAATACTAGTTTGTTGGCTATCCAAAAACTTGATTTGCAAGACTAGAGCGGATAAGTAATAAAACCTGAGAGACAACTTTGTCTCTATTTTTCATAAATTTTTATATAAAAGTTAAGGTTGAGTATCTATTCTATATTAAGCACAAAATAATAGAATTTAGTATGAACTTTTATTTGAGAGAAATCTACAGCCTGCTATTCCAATACTTGGGCTCCTTTAAGCTTGGTTTCCATATACTGGTGTGTTTGTGGACTGAACGCATACAGGCTACCACAATTGGATTTCCCCTCCACCACTTGGAAGCGTTGCTTTTGATGCAGATGGGAGAGCACGGAAATTGCTTATCCGTGGGATGAGATCTGATGTATGGATGCCTACATTCTATGCAAGATTGGGTTAGATTATGTGGTGCAGATGCGCGGACATATAGACAATTTTGAATCTCTCTTTAAGAAGGAAGATTTGGGTTAGGTTTTATTCATGTGATAGGTTTGATGCAAAATTCCAGATTTTTATGTTGTTGCATATGTTGAAGAGCCCAAGATTCATGGTTAATGGCTTGATTAGGGTTAGAATTCGTTTAAATGGTAGGTCTAGTAAAAACTCAAGAGGGTTCTCTCTTTCTAGTATTTGATGGGGTGTCATGTTGAACAATCCTAGGGTTTCCATAGGCTCGTTTGGGATGAAGACCATGGCTGGGTTTAGGGTTTATCTGAGGGTAGTGCAAGTTTGACCAACCATGATCACGACTAAGTTTCAAGGTGTAGAGTTCTTTCGAGCTAAAAATTAGTGCCCCTTATGTTCATTTTAGGGTCATAAATAGAGGACAAGTAATATGTTAAAGGTTATTATCCTTTGCCATGAGTGGTGATTTCTAGATATGTGTATGGAGGTGCAGTTGCAAGCAGAAAACCTGATATGATGTTGTGACATCAAGTATTGTTTCATTTGGAATAGTTCTAGGGCTTTCAATGCTACAAATTTACCTTGGGTCCTTTTCATCATGCCCCTTTGCTCTCTGTCCCTAACTTTGAGACATAAAACCACTGCAACGTTGGATTAAGAAGATACATCATTGTATTCTGCGCTTTTGAAATGATCAAAGCTTTACTTGATTCTCCAAGATGAGAAGATGCATGGGTTGCCTCATATTTTTCCGAAGCTTTCTTGAACTTGAGATAAAAAGCAGAAAAAAGATCGAAAAATGGTTTGGCCTGAGCTCAAGAAAGCTCTGGGAAAACATGTGTAAATCCACAAGAATTATACATAGCTTTATTCTTAGGATCTACCTCACTATGCACAAGGTACGAAATGTTGAACTTTTTTTCCTTATTTTCGATTTTCTGTGTCTTTTCCCTTCCTCTTTTCTTGAATTGATTTTTATTTCCCCTTTTTTTGGTACAAAGGTTTCCCCTTTCAATTGCTTCTTTTAACTGGTTTTGCAAATTTGTTTGTTGTTGTTAAACTAACCATCTTTATGCATGAGCTCTTCTCGACATCAAAAGATACAGTAGTTAAGAGATCGTTTTTGATTTCGAGGTGTCATGTATATATTTCACCTGCATGATTTTTTGAGTAAACTTAGAATAAGACGGTTAATTATCAACATAAAATGATATATCTCCACCATGTAAATAGACTTTTATTGAATAAATTTGGGGGAAGTATCTTACTTCCTCCATTACTCATCAATAAAATGGTATAAATTTATTTTGAGCATTTTATTTACTATATAGCTATCTGCCGAACTAAGCTATTGGAGAAAAAGAAAATTAAGAGCACTGACCACTTGGTCATGCCTCAGGCTTTGAACTCCTTGGTGAAGTTTATATATATATATATATATTGGTGAGAGGCAAAATGGATCGTCCAGCCCACAACAAAAGGACCACCAAATTTCGGCCCAACAGACACCAACGCCGACCAGACGTATCCTCGGTCCGACCCAAAATTAACCCAACCTCGGACTCTGCCGAAAGCTCCTTCAACCTCGGATATTCGCCGACGCGCCCGACCAAGTTCGGGACGCCCTCTTTATTCGCCGATACGCCCCGGCCAAACTCAGAGCGCCCTCCTTATTCGCCGATGCGCCCCAACCAAGCTCGGGGCACCCTCTTTATTCGCCGACGCGGGGTCGGGGCGCCCTTTCCAATTATACGCTCCGACCCCTGAGCTCGAGGCGCTTCACCAGGCTCGGTCGTGGCGCCCTTTCCAATTATATGCCCCAACCCCTGAGCTTGGGTGCTTCACCAAGCACACCTCGGCACCTGTCAAGCTGACCTCGCCAAATGCATGATGCGACCTATCAACTAGTTCGGCCTTACCGACAATCGCACCCATGTGCATGCCCACGCCCTCCTACGTGGCCGTACACCGCGACGTCACTATGCCACACTTTGCTAGCTAGGCCATGGCAGTCAAAGGACAGCACCATGCTATTTCGGTCATACCCTGCTACGACTATCAATGCCTTACTGTTCTCAAGAATGGACTCCACCGCGTGCCACAAGCAAACTCTGGCTGCATGCCACTCCCACTCATGATGGGAACGGGACATACATCCGCCACCTAAGCACCCCTACTGGGACTATAAAAAACCCCAACAGGTAACACCTAAGGGATTTTTGACTGGACCTAGCAAGCTCTACTCTAACTTGATCGTCAGAGGGCCCTCACCGGAAACACCGATGAGGCTTTGTGCAGGTACACCGTCGAACGCGGGAGGTGGCTCTTCTCGTCTTCCTCCGCACTCCGGCGGCTCCCCCGACTCCTCCGACGTGGTCACCCTCAGGCCAGATTTGAACCACAACACACACACACACATATATATAGGGGATTGATAACCTACTCTCTGTTATGGTAGGTTATCAATCTACCCATTTTTTTGTAGATAAAAAATATCCTTAGTTTTTATAACTCTTAAGGGTATTTTACGTCTTTTTACAATTCCACATTAACTCAACCTCTTAACCCCCCCAATTAATACTCTCTCCCTCTCTCTCTCTCCAGCATACATATATATGCATGTATACATATATGTATATGTACGCATATATATACATGTACATATATATGTATATGTATGCATATACGTACGTATATATACATACATATATCTATCTATATATATACATCTATATATATACATGTATATATATACATATATACATATATATATATATATATATATATTTGTATGTATGTATGTATGTTTATATATATATATATATATATGAGAGAGAGAGAGAGAGGGAGAGAGTATTAATTAGGAGGTTGAGAGGGTAAGTTAATGTGGGATTGTAAAAAGACATAAATACCCTTAAGAGTTATAAAAAGTAAGGATATTTTTTGTCCAATGAAAAATGAGTAGATTGATAACCTACCATAACAAAGAGTAGGTTATCAATCCATATATATATATATATATTGCAAACTAAATGCAGCGTTGTTGCATAAAATTCTCTTTTCTTTCGGTATATGATGACAAAGTGAGGGTCAGTGTCTAATTATTGTTTGCAAATCCTTTGTTGTTATAGAATCATGGACTGACTTCACAAATGACCCACACATTCTGCTACGAATTAATGCAGTAAGTTATGAGGAAGATTAATGGAGCTAAGGGAAAGATTTGAGATCATCTTTTGATACGAAGCATATGTATGTATGTCAAGTCAGTCAACTTCTCTAGTATTGATGAAATTGTAGATCCTGCAAACTGAATGCAGCATTATTGCATAAAAATATCTTTTGTTTTTCTCTTTATGATTTCCGTTTTGTTGGTTACTAGCTTAATGACTTCTGAATCGATCAAAATACCATTCTCTAGAAACGAACTTCCTCAATTATAATAGGAGAGTTTTTTTTTATCATAAAGTAAGAATTCTGCAATCTCTTCTTCTGTCTACTTCTTATGACTCGTTAAAGTCAAGATTTTTAAGCCTATTGTAGAACCTTCAACAAAAGTTCTGGTGGGTTTGTTGCCTCCTGGTATTTAAGTTCTGAAGTCCTAACGGCAGGACCTATCCCTTCTGCTACCAATTTTACTGCTGGTTGGGTTGTAGCACGAAGAGCTTGCTTGGCGATTCAATTGAAGTATGATGCTAGTTTTGCTTAGAATTTTCTTTTCTTCTTAACTAAAATTTAAGGGAAAGGTTAAATTTTGTTCAGGTTGACGACATTGAAGAGATAGCAGTGTTTGAGATATGGGTTGTGGATCAAGTTGAAACAATTATATCAAACTAGGGCTGAGCACATCCAATGCATACGATGCAAAAACATGGACGACTGTATTTACATACAAGAAGCATTAATAAATGTTTTCCTATCAAATTAATGCACTTTATTTCTTAGTTTGTGCACTCATTAATTTCTCTATCTAAGTAATGGAAAAATTGATTAGGATACTTAATTTAATTTGCTAAATAGGAGCTGTGCATATAATGCAGAACTCGGACAGATGGCAGCACTTAAAGCAAAGGAGAGAACTCGAAAAATCTACCTTATGAGTTTCTAAATAATATTTTATGTTATAACTTGTCGTAGTAAAGGTTTTTATTTAATCATAGGTCATGAATTCTACTAGATGCCGAATGGAGAAATTATTCCCTTGCAGTACAGAAACAATCCGAGATCAGGTGAAGGGAGCGACAATCCAAGATGACCTATATGATAAATGGGGCTCATGTGAGCAAGAAACCTGATTGTCTTAGTGCACCACTGACGTGGTGCACCTTGTGTAAGGTATAATTTCTTAGTTGAATCGGTGTACATTTGGAGAAGCTGAAAAAAGAATTTGAGATGATAGATTAATAGGGAAGAAAAGACATAACATGATCATTCAAATACGGGACCTCACCTTTTCATATGAATTTTATACTAGACAAAAAAAAACACGAAAATGGGAAATCTTCTCTACTGAGCAACAACTCTTCTCAAGACAAGAAATATTTTTTAGGGAAAGGGCCATAAAATATATTCTGGATTAGATAGTTGCATGAATTGGCTTTTGACTTACTGATAGCCTAATTTTGAGCCTTTTGTGGTAGCGGTGGGAAGTGTGATTAATCATTCCATAGAAAGGATGGAAGCGTTACTTGTGGAAACATTTAAGAAGTTCCTCACCGGCCCAGTTCTCCCACACGACTCACGGGTGGGGTAGGTCTGGGCTCAGATTACGAGCATGCCAGGTTCCAAATAGGACACCTACCTTAGAGGTGGGTTCCCGTACTAGCTCAACGGACGTATTTCCTCGTCAGGTCCCATCACGATGAGCTTAATTTAAGGCGACCTCTAAGAAAGTTTCTTGAAGCATGGCTAAAACATTCAGCATGAAGCTCGTCCAGCATGGCTAAAACGTGCGACGTCTTCCCAGGAGTTAGAATATCATTATTTTCACGAATTATGACACCGAACTCGCCCAACGGAAGGAGAAGTCCAAATAAGATGCCGGTGGAGGCACATTCAATTATGTATATGATACCATTAACCTACCACAAAGTTGTAGAAGGGAAGGCATCCAATTTAATGAAGAGGCTCTTTTGTAACATGATTGATATGGGGAACACATGTTCATATTTTTATAGCAATTCTCTTTATATATATATATATATATATATATACTTTTTTTGTTGGTACAAATATATATTCCAGCACAATTCACGTGCTAGCTAGAGCGAGACCTCTAACTTGGAGGAATGAATGCCAATCGACTGGATCAGCTGCTTTTAGTAATAAAATCAATAAACTGTCCTCCTGTATCCCAAAAAATAAAGTTGTCATAAAATATATGTATAAAATTCAGGGATTAAAAATGACTTCCATGTAATGAACACTATAAGACGTACATAGAATATATAAATGAGATTCACGACGTTTACTTCGCACGCGGAACAGGTACGTCCAGCTACAAATAGGCCCTCATGGCTGAGAGCGACCGCAGCAAACCGCAAGAACTAGCGTAGAGAGCAAGTTCAGAGAGGAGGTAATTAATTAGAAGGAATGGGGATGAAGGTAGAGCAAGTTCTTCACATGGTAGGAGGTGCTGGAGAGAGCAGCTACGCCACCAACTCCAGGGTTCAAGTCAGTCATCGATCTTCCTTAGCCTCCTCATTCTGTCCCAAGGTTTACATTGCATCAAGTCCATTTCTAACCTTCTGCTTGTGAATTTTCCCAGGAGAAGGCAATATTTGAAGCAAAGCCCATGGTGGAGGAGGCCTTGAGAGAGGTCTATAAGACTGCCCTGCCTGAGAGCATGGTGGTGGCTGACTTGGGTTGCTCTTCTGGTCCTAACGCATTTCATGTGGTTCTCGAGGCCATCGATATCGTGGACGATCAGAGCCGACGGCTGGGACGGCCCCCGCCGGAGATCATGTTCTTCTTGAACGATCTCCCGGGGAATGACTTCAACAGTATTTTTCAGTCTTTGGAAGGATACGAGGAGAAATTAAAGGAAGAGAAGCGAGAGCGGATTCTACCGTTCTATGTTGCGGGAGTGCCTGGCTCTTTCTATGGGAGGCTGTTCCCCTCTCGAAGCGTTCATTTCTTCCACTCTTCCTTCTGTCTCATGTGGCTCTCTCGGGTTTGCATCTTTCCTTCTTTTTCTATACTTGCATATGATACTCTCTATTTTTATTTTTCTTTTTTTGATAAATCTGCATATAATACTCTATTTTTCCGGTAAATCATATAGTACTCCTTGTATACCCGTTTGTTAATCAATTGGCTATTCATAAATCACATGATTTGTGACTCAACAAGCGATTTTAATATGTTTTAATTTTTTAAATCCCAAAATGCTACCTTATGAGTCGTGAAACATGAATATATAAAAACATTAAATTTATAGCTAAAAGAGGGAACTTTTTCAACACTTTTGTTACCTAAGCATCCATGCAACTAAAAGATGTGAGAATGGTAAAAATCCTAAAAGAATGGAGATCGTTACAAGTATTAAATAATAAAAAAATGCTATAAAAAGGACAACAACAAATGTCGTGGATAACAGTTTGGTGGAACATGATATTGGTTATGAACTTGCTTCTCTATCCTTTATTTTTTTTCTTTTACGATTAAACAAATTATAAATGCACGGATATTTATACATGAATGTATATTTCTATATATTTATATATGTATGTATGCATATATACATATTTTATATAATCCAATCGATTTCATGTTTTCAAGTATGGACCTATCTAAATTAAAACCCGAGCCAAAAAAATTCTAGTCTAAACTCAAAATCCAAACCCACATGTTTGCTTTTCATATCGAAACCCAATAATTTGAGTTGGTTTTAGATGAGGTTAGTAGGCTATCGACCTCTATTGATACCCTAGCCACACTAATAATTCTTAGCTCAACTCATTGACACCAAAATCTTCATAAAAGAAGTTAAATATTCAATCTGAGATAGTGGTAAAATGGTAAATATCTACCATAAGAAGTGTTGCCTCTTGGCTTCTAATGAGATCATTGGACGAACTTCTATGCCATCCTATATTGATCGTGCTATACCCTACCACTATGGTAGCGTACAATAATGATGTTCGATTTGACATATAAGCTAATTAAATTGGTACGTATTGCTCTAAATCGAACGGTATTACTTGATTTCTAATGGTACTATACGGAGACATTTATTATTTTTTGCAATAATATGTCGTTTAATATTTCATGATATGATTTCAATTTTGAAACTCTAGGTTCCTCCAGGAGTTGAGAGTAACACTGGTGTTCCATTAAACAAGGAAAACATCTACATATCCGAGACAAGTCCACCTGCTGTGGTGGAATCATATCAAGAGCAATACCAGAGGGACTTCACGACATTTCTTGAGTCCCGTTTCCAAGAACTCGGTTTCGGAGGACGAATGGTCCTATCATTTTTGGGAAGGACTAGCAAATATGCACCAAGTGGAGAACTAAGCCAACTTTGGGGACTACTGGCTGAGGCACTCAATGCTATGGTCCTAGAGGTATATTCTCCTCTTTCATAAACTTATGGTACTATAGCTATGTTTTGGGTGCCAGAGTTCATTCATATCTTTGTGACATCTCTTTTGGAAGAAAGCAGTTAACAAGAAGGACAATGGAAAGAGAGTTGAGAGGGATAGAAAGATAAGAGAATTGATACAGAAAGATGATTTCTTATCCAATACTTTGAGTTCGTTTGGTTAAGGGGACATTCCCATTAGGGGCTAAAAAGAGATCCACAATATCTTTTACGTTTTTATTGTTAAAATGCTACTTTTTCCACATATATTGACAACCGATTTTTTGAAATATGTTGATCATTGAATACAGGGTATCTTGCAAAGGGAAAAGGTGGATGCCTTCAATTTGCCTTTTTACACACCTTCCATAGAGGAAGTGAAGGCAGTGATACAAAGCGTAGGATTATTTGATCTCGATCGAGTACATATATTCAAGTCCAACTGGGATCCGTTTGATGACTCTAATAATGATCACTTATATGATAATTTTATAAGCAGAAAAAATGTGGCAAAGTCTATAAGAGCAGTGATAGAACCCGTGATTGCACGTAACTTTGGGGAGCAAATACTTGATGATTTATTCTCCAGATATGCAAAGAATGTTGCAAGGCACCTCTTGAAGGAGAAGACCAAGTATCCTGTTTTTGTCATTGCTTTGAAGACAAAAATGTGAGGATCAATTTGGATCTAGAATAATCCATCGGTACAATTCACTTGTCATGATGGAAAATCTATGAAAATATTGATTATGTCCTTAATGGGTGTAATGGTGTTTAGAAAAGCATGAATCTTTATTAGTATAAAATGGAAACTTGTTCCCTACTTTCTGTAATGCTTTCTTTTGTTATTTTTTTTCCTATTGACAATGTTTGCTAATTTTTGCATTTATTTAAAATAGAAAAATTGATGACAAATACTGAAATTTTATCAGATGTATTTATTTAAAGAGTGACGCTGCAGCAAAGCACAAGTTGAATTTACAAAAATACTAGTTTGATGGCTATCGATAAAACTTAATTTGCAGGAGCATAATGGATTAGTAATAAAATCTGAAAAATAAGTTTTTCATAAATTTTTATATAAAACTTAAGGTTTATGGGTATCTATTCCATATTAAGCATAATAATCTAATTTAGTATGAACTTTTATTTGTGAGAAATCTACAACCTGTTGTTCCAATACTTGGGCTCTTTTAAACTTGGTTTCAATATGCTGGTAGGTATGCGAACTGAATGCATAGGCATACTACTTACCAATAAGCAAGCCCTGTAGCCTGCTAAGGTTGTGCATCTCTATCCTTAAATATTGGGCACTTTAACAATATTAGGTTATAGTAACAATTTGGAGGCAACTCTATCAAAACTGGGAATTTGCTTTGGGGCTTTTATTAGTGCACATGAAAAAGTAATCAGGCCCAACTTTTGCTATCAGCAACTCATGATTACGATTAAGTTTTATTCAAGTGGTAGGTTTGATGCAAAACTCCAGGTTTTTATGTTGCATATGTTGAAGAGCCCAAGACTCATGGTTTTGGCTTGATTAGGGTAACAATTCGTTTAAATGGAAGGTCTAGTAAAAACATAAGAGGGTTCTCTCTTTCTAGTGTTTGATGGGGTGTCATGTTGAGCAATTCTAGGGTTTCCACAGGCCCGTTTGGGATGAAGACCATGATTGGGTTTCGGGTTTATCTGAGGGCAGTGCAGTTCTGACCAACCTTGATCAAGGTTTCAAGGTGTAGAGTTTGTCCTAGCTAAAATTAGTGTCCCTTATGTTCGAGTAGCAAAGGAGAATGATGAGATAAATGATGCGTACGATGAAGTCAAACCACTTACAATATAGCCAATCAGGTCATCATCTGCTACTGGCTTGCCAACAGCAGCTAACAGATCAGCAATGGCCTTGGCATTGTCTAGATAATCTTGACAAGAAGAAGAGCCTTGGCGCAGTGTTTGGAGTTGACATTTCAGACGAGCAATATGAGAAGCTGACTGCGACGCAAACCGTTGGGATAGAGAAACCCAAGCCTGACGTGCAGTAGTAATCCCATACTGGGTGGAGAGAACCTTAGGAGCCAGTGTAGTATTGATGATGCTAAGAATAAACTGGTCCTTCTTATGCCAGAGGGTATAGGCAGAGTTGACAGATTTAGAAGTTCCATCCTCAGATGAAAGAAATTCTTCAGGAGCGGTGCCAGAACCGTCCACAAAACTTCAGAGATTATTAGACTTTAGCACAGGGGTGAACTGTGCAAGCCAAGGAAGATACGAAATGGGACCATCCAACTTGATAGAAATAAGTTGTCCAATATCAGGAGCAACGAAGGCAACGGAATTCTCAGAAGAAGAAGCCATAGGATTGAAAGGATAAAAAAAAAGAGGTTTTGCATTTGCAGAAATAGCTCCGATACCATGTAAAATATTTAGCTTCCCAAGACGATCAATATGCATTGATGTTCACAATTTATACAATTGTTTCTCACGTTTTACGTGCTGTATAGTTCAATAAATCTTGCTATTTCAGGTACAACAAAATCGGAACAGACTATGATCTGGTAGAAACTGAATTGACTTTGTCATCTTCAGATCTTTGCCTGTGATCAGCTGAGATGTGGTCAGTACCACTAACATAGGTTTCATTCAAATAGCAGGTTTGATGCAAAACTCTAGTTTTTATGTTGCTGCATATGTTGAAGAGCCCAAGACTCATGGTTATTGGCTTGATTAAGGTTAGAATTCGTTTAAATGGTAGGTCTGGTAAAAACTCAAGAGGGTTCTCTCTTTCTAATGTTTGATGGGGTGTCATGTTGAGCAATCCTAGGGTTTCCACAGGCCTGATTGGAATGAAGATCATGACTGGGTTTAGGGTTTATCTGAGGGCAGTGCAATTTTGACCAACCATGATCAAGTCTACAAGGTGTAGAGTACGTCCTAGTTAAAAATTAGTGCCCCTTCTATTCATTTTAGGGTCATAAATAAAGGCCATTTAAGAGGTTAATGGTTATTATCCTTTGCAAGCAGAAATCCTGATATGATGTTGATGACATTAAGTATTGTTTCGTTTGGAATAGTTTTAGGGCTTTTAATGCTACAAATTTACCTTGGGTTCTTTTTATCATGCCCCTTTGCTCTTTGTCCCTAACTTTGAGACATAAAACCACTGCAACTGTGGATTAAGAAGATGCAGCTTGGTTTTCTAGGCTTTTGAAATCATCAGGCTTTACTTGATTCTCCAAGGTGAGAAGGTGGGTTGCCTCATAATTTTCCACAGCTTTCATGCACTTGAGATAAAAAGCAGGAAAAAAGATCATAAAATGGTCAGCCCTGAGCTTAAGAAAGCTCTAGAAAAACATGGGTAAATCCACAAGAATTATACATGGCTTTATTCTTAGGATTTTCCTCGCTATGCACAAGGTACAAAATGTTGAACTTTTTTTTCCTTATTTTCTCTTTACTGTGTTTTTTCCCTTCCTCTTTTCTTGAATTGATTTTCCTATTTCCCCTTCCAATTGCTTCTTTTAACTAGTTTTGCAAATGGTTTGATGTTGTTAAACTGACCATCTTTATGCATGAACTCATCTAGACATCAAGAGATACAGCATTTAAGAGATCGTTGTTGATTTTAAGGTGTCATGTCTATATTTCTCCTACATAACTTTTTGAGTAAATTTAGACTAAGATGGTTATCTACATAAAATGATGTATCTCCACCATGTAATAAGCCTTTCTTTGAATAAATTTGGGGGAAGTGGCTTACTTCATTAATCATCAAAAAAATAGACGGATTGTCTCTAATGCAGGACATATGGAAGATGACTGAGGACTGTGGTGCTTTCAAGATCGCACATTTTTATCAGGAGGCAAACACATCCATTGATTGGGTGGCCTCCTCGCGGCGCATCACTCTGGAGGCTTTCTCTAGGTAAACCAAGCAGACATTCTCGACCCGTTTAGCCCGTTTTTTTTTTCTGATTTTGTTGGCTGTACTCATATACGTATAGTGTGAGGAGCCGATGTACCAAAAAAAATGGTATAAATTTATTTTGAGCATTTTATTTATTATATAGCTATCTGCCGAACTAAGCTCCTACAAGTTCTATTGGAGAAAATGGAAATTAAGAGCTTTTACCTCTTGGTCATGCCTTGGTTTTGAACTCCTTGGTTACGTTTATATATATATATATATATATATATATATATATATATATATATATATATATATATATATATATATATATATATATATATATATATATCTTTTGCAAACTAAATGTGCCATTGTTGCATAAAATTCCCTTTTCTTTTGGTATATGATGACAAAGTGAGGGTCAGTGTCTAATTATTGTTGTCATAGAATCATGGACTGACTTCACATATGAGTTATGACCCACACATTTTGCTACGAATTAATGCAGTAAGTTATGAGGAAGATCAATGGAGCTAATGGAAGGACTTGAGATTATCCTTTGATACCAAGCATATGTATGTATATCAAGTCAATGAACTTGGCTTTTTTTAATATTGACGAAATTGTAGATCCCGCAAACTGAATGCAGCATTATTGCATAAAAATATCTTTTGTTTTTCTATTTATGATTTCCATTTTATCGGTTACTAGCTTAATGACTTCTGAATCGATCAAAATGCCATTCTGTAGAAAAGAACTTCCTTAGTAATAATAGGAGAGTTCTGTTAGATCATAAAATAAGAATTCTGCAACCTCGTCTTTTGTATACTTCTTACGTGCGACTAATTAAAGTCAAGATTTTCAACCTGGCCTATTGTAGAACCTTCAACAAAAGTTCTGGTGGGTTTGTTGCCCCCTGGTATTTAAGTTCTAAAGTCCTAACGGCAGGACCTATCCCTTCTGCTACCAATTTCACTGTTGGGTGGGTTATAGCACGCAGAGCTTGCTTGGCGATTTCAATTCAAGAATGGTGCTAGTTTTGCCTAGGTTTTTTTTTCCTTTTTAACTAAAATTGAAGGAAAAGGTTCAACTTTGTTCAGGTTGATGATATTGAAGAGAGCAGTGTTTGAGATATGTATCGTGGATCAAGATGAAACGATTACATCAAACTAGGGCTGAGCACGTCATATGCATATGATGCAAAAACATGGACGGCCGTAATTACATACAAGAAGCATTAATAAATGGTTTCCTATCAAATTAATGCACTTTCTTTCTTAGTTTGTGCACTCATTAATTTCTCTATCTCAAGCAATGAAAACACTGGTTAGGACAAGACTCAGACGGATGGCAGCACTTATAGCAAAGAGAGAGCTTGAAAAATCTACCTATGAGACTGGAAATAATATTTTATGTTATAACTTGTCATGGTAAAGGTTCTTATTTAAACATAGGTCGGAAATTCTACCAGATGCTGAATGGAGAAATTGTACTCTTGCGCCACAGAAACAATCTAAGACCGGATAAAGGGAGCGACAATCCGAGATGATCTGTATGATAAATAGGGCTCATGTAAGCGAAAAATCTGACCGGCTTAGTGCACCAGCGACGTGGTTCACCTAGTGTAAGGTATAATTTCTCTGCTGAATCGGTTTAGTTAGGGATACTTGAATATTTGGAGAAGCTGAAAAAGGAGTTTGAGATGATAGAGTAATAGAGGAAAAAAGACAGATCATTCAAATACTAGAGCTCACCTTTTCATATGAATTTTAGTAGACAAAAAAACATGAGTATGGAAAATCTTCTCTAATGCTACTAGCCCTCTCCACGGTGCTCACCAAAAAATGCCTTGTCCGTGATGAAAAGGAGTACACCTGATAGTATATGCTTTCTCTTTGTAAAATAATGGTGTAAATTTTTTAATTGATTAATAATCAATACTCTTAATTTGAGGACCAAATTATCCCACCTATGATAGAAAAATAAAGGAAACCATGATTATTATGGGACAAATAAAATTATTGATTTGTATAATTCCCTCATATTGCTTCCATATCTATATGTTAGCGAAACGGTGTTGGATTTTAAGATTCATTTTGATTATATTTTCTTTTCTTTTTTTTTTTCGTTCCTTTCCATTTTGAGCAGCTTCTTTCCAAGGATCAACTTATAAACCAGATCCTCATCCAAGAAAACATGCAAACTAACTTTTTCTCGAAAGAAAAAAAAAAAAATCATGTAGACTGGCCGCTGCGGATCATCAAGTTGTGTGCGGTCATGGCACTGCTCATTATCAACTCCAGTATCCTATGATGTACTTTTAATAAAACAAAAACCAAAAACTAAAGGATCCTATTATGGACTCGTCGGGGTCGCCTGCTTTCCCCGGATCAAAGAGCCTTTCAATGGAGTAGCATCCTACGCCGAGTACCCTTTCAAAAGCTGACACCTGACCTTTGACATGTTTCTTGTGTACCCCGAGCTCAGAGCGGTATGAAAGAGCATTATCTATGCAAGATGGATACTAGGCACGACCGCATTCTTTTGAAGGAAGACTCAACCACTGTGATCGAGTGGGTCCAAAATCGGAGGTGCGCTATTGAGAAAAAGCCGTTGCTCCACGATATCTGCCGACTTCTGAGACAGTGCGACTTCTACTTGGCCATACATGTCTATAGGGAGATAAACTGTGCTACTAATTGGATCGCCTTTTTTGCTCCACATCACTTAGAAGATTTATTTGGGTAGACTACGTATCTGCGGAGCTTTTTTGTCGCCATTTGTTTTTTGATTTTATTGGCTGCATTCATATCTGGCAGATGTGGGCCCCCATTGTATTAAAAAAAAAAAAAGGACAACCAATGGTGGCTACGCATGCTTTTCCTGATGGCTCCAAATTTGTATAATTAAACCTGTCCAAATAGGAAAAATGAACATACTTTAATAGCCAACAAACATGATTTATGACTCAAAAAGATCGCTTAACAGGTCATTCAGCTCGTGTGATGCACTCTCGTTGCTCCCTCTTTTAATTGGTATCGTGAGCTATGCCATTTAATGAAGCAAGATGATCGGCACGGAGCACCCCAGTAATTTAAGTATTTTTTTATTAAAAAATAATAGTTTCATATAAGTTAAGAGTTTTTTCCGTGCTCATATACTTTTATATCCATCCATCCATTTAAATGTCAGAATTTTTATATAGAATCTTAACATAACCTCCAGTCTTCCAGGGTTTCATACCTCAGGCTGCAGTGTTCGTAATAAGATTCTGCTTCTCAGTTCAAAAAATTCAGTAAAAAAACAAAAGGGAGGAGAAGGCGGTGAGAGAGAGAGCGAGAGAGAAATACGACAAGCTAAGTGACTCGTGAGTTTTGAGTTTCTTAAGCATTTTTGAAACTCAAATTTTAATGAGCCCACATTGGTAAATCTCGGTCAGAGAAAGAAAGAGGGAGGAAGGGAGGCAAAAAAAAAAAAAATGTAACACTACAAGGAAAAACATGAAAAAACCAACTCTTGATTGCCGAGGCTAGAAAGATGCATTGATAAATTTGGCTCCCGCATCAAATTTTGCCGGCGCTTCTAATGAACGTCAACAATTTAAAAGAATAGACGACGCTTAAAAACATCAGTAAAAATTCTAAAAAACACTGAAAAATATTATTTCTAGTATAAACGTTGCACCACCAAAAAGCCACCCAATGGTGGTCGTATCTGTTATTTTCTTTCTTTTCATGCATACTTGTTCAATATATTTCTGCAACAAGTGACACCGGCTTCTAACCTGAACCTTGGATATATTATAAAACAAAGAAGCAAAAAACAAAATGGAAAAATAAAACATGACTACTTGAGTAACACATCCAGTCATATTTATTAAGTATAGCCAAGCCAACATCTGTGTCATAAAAATGGAACAGCAACCAGTTGAACATCACTAACCAATTACTAAATAACAAAATACATTTTTTTCTGGAATTACAAACATTTTTGCATGGTGGAACAAATCATAATATAAAATAATACATGCAATATCCTAAGAAACAGTTATTCATGATCTCCATTGCAGAAACGTCTTCCTGAGGTAAGTAAATCTTCATTGACAACAGCTTACAAGGTTGTTGACACTCGAAAGCTGCTATCCAGAATTCTGACATAACACCTTCACCTCCAATAGCAGAACTGATCTCCATTAGTTTACCATATTTAATTTCAATGGCAAGTATTTCTCATGAATTTCTTTCTTAAACCATTCCCTTCATCTTTGACGAAAAGAATTTCATATGCGTTTGGAAATGAATGTCGAACAATGTTATTGCCCTATAGAACAGATGATCGATCCTTAGGGCTGTAATTCAGAACAGGGTTCCCTGATTTTTTTCTTTCCTCGAAACAACCTCAGTAATCGGCAGGATTGTTGTACTATCGACTCGTATGTGGACGGATTCTCCCATGCTACCAGTGAGAATTCATCATGATATTTTTGCATTCCTTCAACCATCAACTGCCAAATTAGAGCTCCAGCACCAGCTTGACCCTTCTTCGCAGACTCATACACTTTGTCATAAACCACATTCAGTAAAACATCTCGCTCATATGTGCCATTTTTCTTGGCATGCAAATTGGATCCAAATTCTAAAAAGAGAACTGGTTTTTTCAATATGTTCTGACTATCATTCACGTGAGAATCCACCCAACTAGAAAGATATTTGACTTTCTCTTCTAGGCTTGCCCTTGGGATCCTAAACAAAAAACAGAGTGTCATCCTCCTTATTGAAAATATTGAAAAAAGAAGAAAAAAAAAGGTGGTCCATTCTGAGGAGAAACTAACATGCACTACATGAAACAAATCAGTTAGAAAAAAAAAAAGTGGTCCATTCTGAGGAGAAACTAACATGCACTACATGAAACAAATCAGTTAGAATGGCCACCAACCAGCTATCAGGATATGCATGCACTGAAGCAAAATCTATATGCTCATCCGCGGAATTTTGCAGAAAATCAGAGCCAAAAGTAGCTGCCCATTCTCCTGGATTCGCATTCAATCTTTCAGTTCTCCCAGGCCCATAAAACCCTTCAAGTCCAATTGTGACAAGGTGTTTCTTGTCTAAACTCTTAATATGAGAAGACATATCAATAATCCAATCCTAGCAACCAAAAAAAAAAAGAAGCACAACTGAGGGTTAGGCTTCTTGGAATTTGAGGTCATCAAAAATAAGCACTTGTTGATCTTTTCAAGATTCAGTTTTTTGTAACAATTGGTGGTTCCATCCAATATTTTAAAGAAATCAAGGCAAAAGTAACTTAAGCAAACCAAGTTACAGATTAGTTGTGTTACCTGAAGAATAGGAGCAGATGATTTAGATACACATCGTGGCTCATTCATGAGCTCCCAAGCAAATATAGCAGGTTCATCATAATATCTAACCCCACTATATGAGTTCCTTCTTGTCACAATTGCCTGCAATGTTTATTTTCAGAATTTAGATGTAACAAGCATTAATTGTGATACTTTCGACTTTCAATAGATATAAGAGCATACAATCCAAGTGCCTGCTTTATCAAGGTCTGCAGAAGATAAATGATGCCTGGAGGTTAAAAGTTTAGAGTAGGCACTGCTCATTAAAAAATAGAAGTAAGAACAGTGGACACCACAATAATGAAAATATAGCTTTGAAATATCTAATCAGTGAACAATGTCGGTGGATTATACTAAAAGCTCCAAACTGTAACAAAAGGCAAATTCATTAAAGTCTTGTTGAGTGATAAAAGGCTTCCTAATACACAATGCGCCCACCACTCCAAGGTCTGAGAAGGGTCAAATGTATCCAGCGTTAACCTTGCATGTGAAGAGGCTGTTTCCGTGGTTCAAACCTATTACACCCAGATTACAACAGAGAAACCTTACTAGTGTCAATTTTACGAAGTTCATAATGTTCCACATACCTAACTACACATGTTGGTTTTAATATTTTCCAACCATGTATTAAACAACTAAACTCTCCTATCCTCACAGGCTTTCATCTTGAAACCACTAGATGACAAGTAACAACTTCCAAAAATACGAGGCATTTGATATTTTCTTCTTTTTGGAATTTACGATGTTGCTCGTGATGCATGGTCTAGACTTTGGTTATGATGGGCCACCATATAACAACATGAATAACTACTCTGTTGATGTTTTGCCAAAAGTTAAGACGTGCCCACACTACATATATGCCCACAAACACAGACACCCAAAGTAGCTATTAAAGAATACTTCTTTGTTTCTTAGAAGAAATTGTATTTTTCTTGTAAAAAATTGTACTATGACCAGTGTTTCTTGGAATAATGACATCTCTCCGGAAAGAGAAATAAAAAGTAAAAAAATACAATAAGTCTTGAAAATGTGAAGAATGAAGATGGTGAAGTCAAATAATGGTAAATATATCAACATAGCAGAAACAGAGAAGAAACAATCAAAAGAAAAGTAAACTTCTTCTCATGAAAAATAAAAGTTTATTTTTTCTTATAGGTATGATAAATATTTTTTATTGACAAAACATGAAGTGCTTCCAATTTTTCTTTTTCTCTTGCTAATTCAAACACATTCTGTGTCAAAAATTGACACAACCATGGGAGATTCAAGAGCTAATGGACAAAGATTTTATATGACATGTAACTTTAGATTGCTCAACATAATCTAACCACATTTAGATTGGAGGATCCACTGAGTAAATGGACAGATTATGGAAGTACTATGTGCATGTTTATGCTAGTATCTGTTGATATGAGTCTCTCCTAAACATTTCACCAAGAGGTATACTTGTCAAGCAAAGCATAGCAGCCTGACAACCTCGAGTTCAATCTAAAGTTAAAGCAGAAAAAATACAAGCTTCTAGAACAACGAGTGCTACCATCTAATAATTGAACCAGATATGCTTAGAAGGTACCTTTATGTAATCCTTGAAGTAGCCCCTGATGACATCAAATGAGAAAAATGCATCTGATGAGGTTGTCACATTAAAACCAGCTTCTTGTGCCCATCTAACATATTGATCTTTACCGCCAAATGCGTTGAGATTATTTAGAAGACAAAGAATTAGCCTTACATTATTCCTCCTTGCTTCATATATCACATAATCCAAAGCCTAAAACAAAATGTACTTAGTCATAAAATCAGCTAAACATTGAAAAGGATATGCATAGTGTAAAGCCAATCTAATAAATTTAATGTAGCAATTCACAGGACCAGCAAAAAATAGTCTGTGTGACAAAAAGGAAATATAATTAAGCATTACTAATTAAGCGCAGCAGAATATATTAACAATTAGGCAAACCAAAGCATTACAAAAGACCACTGATAGGTTCGGCATATCTTGACTCCACCAATCCCCTGGTCCAAGTAGCCTCAAGCAGAATGCTGTTCAGACATCTTATAAGCAGGTGGAATCATTAAGGCGACACTGTATTTCCTTTCCACCCTACCAATAAGGCAAATCCAGCAGAAGCATGTTTTCAGAGAAAGCGCCTGTATTCCTCAGATACTTCTCACTTTAAGCCAACTAATCCACTTTGTTAAGGAAAAACAAGCTGTCTAACAGCTCAACTGCCAAAGTTCTGAGGAGCTAAGCTGCAGAGATTTGATATTTCATTCTGAAGAAAAATTCGTCTATAAATGAGCTCTAATGTCTCAAAATGTATTCCTCTTTCTGTTTCAACTCAGCCCCTTCAAATTACAAAATCCAACTAAAAAAACCATGAAACAAAATCTCAAATAATCAGATAACATGATGTTACAGGACTCCGCTTGGACAACGACGACGACAACAACTGCTAATACTAATAATAATAATTCAGCTGTAGTTGTAATCGTTGTCATCGTCATTGAAATTCCAACTGCTAATTTAGCAATAGCTTAGAGAAATACATCGTTGAATTACCCAAATTGTGTGCCAGCAGCCAATCCGAAGGCCATCCACCACAAATCATTCAAAAATTAAAAAAGAATGCTATAATTACTTTTTTTTTAAAAAAAAAAAAGCAAGGACTTTTTTCCACCCTAAAATAACATATTCCACTTATTGGATCAAACTTATCTTAAAAAACAAATAATTCTGGACCAGAAAAAAGAACATTAGAATTCTAGATTTAGTGGGGGAGGAAGGCAAAAAGAGCAAGCGAGATCGATTGAGACCTGAAACATTTGCTCGTCGTAGTGGCCTGGGAAGAGCTGAAGGGCCTTGGGGCCACCGTCGCTGAATGCCCAGGTCCGGCAGACGGTGAGCCCCATCTCCCGCCCCCGCCGGAGAATCTCCGACACCCACGTCCGCTTCTCCGACGACATTAACCAGTAGGAGTTCCAGCCATTGACGTACACCGGCGAGCCGCTCTCCAGATCCACGAGCTGCGTCCCGTTCCGCCCGATGAAACCCATCCGCGGCTGCAGCCACGGGATCGGGATCCGGAACCCCCCGCCGCCTCCGCCGCCGCTTCCCCATGAGTTCCAATTCATGTATCCCACGGCGATCAGCAGAAGACCGCCCAAGAGCGCGTACGCTCGTCGCTCCTGAAGCTTCATCTCTCCTCTTTCTTCCTCTCCTCAGCTATTACTCCTTAGCTTGGAAAGGCAACAAAAAAAAAAAAAAGAAAATGGGGACGAACTCTTGGAACCGTGCCCCTTGGGTTCGTTTCCAGCCTCCTCACGCTTTATTTGCAATTTTCTATTTTAATAACCATTTTATTTTAAATCCCTATATCACGGGTAGAGTAATAAAACTGATATAATTATATACAAATATTTTTAACGTATCAGGTATCACCAATCTTTCATGAGGGGACACACTTTCTCGTGGAATTAGCCTGCGATGGCTTAGATTAAACGTTAAAAAAATAGTCTAAGCCCAATTTTTGTTAGTGGAACAGGGATCTAGCAAAAAAGCTTACAACAATGATATCAGAACTTGTTCGCATCCTAATATTTGACCATGTAGTTTAGGGATCTGAAGCTGAAACTGAGCCTCAAATCCACAATGACCGGAAAGTATATCGATTACAGTGTTCATACTTACAAAGCTAAAATCTCAAGCGATATTATTTGCATAGGGGACAGCTTCATCCACCATCCACTTCCCTATTTGGCTGCGGAATTAGTTAATGGAGTGAAACAATTCCTATCCCAACTTCAATTCAGATGAGATGTGAACGGACCGTTTCATATTTCGTCGGTCTATCTCGGTTTTAATAGGGTGTCGGCTGGCGAGCTTGACACGTTACAACAAATGAGAGATGAGATTAGCTGAAAAGAAAATGAACAGCTTTTACTGTTTGAAAAGAAGCAGTGGAATTCCGCATTATTTGCTCGTAGAAAGAGGAGGAGGAGGAGACGATGGTGTGTTGGTTTCTCACTTGCGAGGAGCAGTGCATAACGGAAGCTTAAATTGGCTGTGGAAAGTGGCATTGCCGTTGCAGCACCGAAGTTGTAGGCTCTCATCTATGTCTAGATTCTTTCGTTGCACGTGGCGAGTGCGCGTGTCTGCATGCTGGAAAGAGTGACAAGTGTTGCTAGCAATGCTCTCCAGCTGCAGTGTGCTGCATGGGTGTCGTCCTGCCTAGCAATTTGGTTTTTAGCATGGTTGGTCTTCAATTCCTAACATGTCTCACACATAGCAAAAATGATGATTTTTAAGATTGACTATTTGTTGCTCCATCGCTTGTCATATTTGGCTAGTCAGAAATACTTTCATTTCAAACTATGGATTACGGCACACTCATAACTCTTTCGAAAGCTCGAGTGCAAGCAAGCAACTAAATTCATCCAGATTAATGCTAGTCGGTCGATCATGATAGCTAGAGAAAAGTGGGTCTCTCGCGGAGCATCTCCTGCAACCCCCTCCCCCTTCCTCACATATAGCAAAAATGGACGATTTTAAGATGACTATTTGTTGCTCCATCGCTTCCCATATTTTTAAGATGACGATTTTTAGATACTTATTTCTGACCTACCCAATTAAAATTATTTGCCCATTTTAAACAAAATAATTTCTTAAAATTATATATATATAATATTCTTTATTTCAGTATTTTGAAAATAAAAAAAAAACTTATCCAAGATCAATCATGACCCATATGTTTTTCCGCCTTCATCGAATCTCCATTCTACCTTATTGATCGTAAGATATTTTCATAAGTAGGAGTGCAAATAAGTCGAGCTTGAGAGCTCGACTCAATTCAACTATTATCAATATTGAAAAAAATTTTGAACCGAGTAGCAAAATCATCGACTCAAAAGCTTGCAAGCATAGTCAAATATCTATTATATTAATTTTATATTTAAAATATAATATTATATATATATTAATTTGATCTAACTTTAAATTTTTAACTATATTTTTTAATTATTACCAAAGCTCAAAATTGAACTTGAACTTGAGCACAAGTATGATTTTTGAGTAGAATCAAGTCGATCTTAAATATTATGTTTTTTTATCGAGTTAAGTTTGAGTTCTGGATGGATTTTGAATCATTTTTAAGTTCAAATATTTTAAATTAAGTCAAACCCGAGCCTCTCACTCCTCGACCCGGTGCAATTGCGCTCCATGATGAGGCCGAGCGGTAGTAAATTACTAAAAGGCTAAGTGACGGAAGCCCTATACCTGTTTGTTAATTTTTCCCCCGAAAAAGAAGGCATGCAAAGTTAAGAAAGGTTGAGAGTTGAGATATCTTTCAAAGCTATGTTTTTTAATAACATGTCACAAAGTATGTGACAGGGCATGGCTTGCAATTACCTAGACATTATCTGATAATCACTTATATAAACTGAATAATATGCAAACTATAAGCTATTAGATCAAAAAAAGATAACGAAAAATATATAAGGAGACCCAAGAATTAAAAAAAAAGAATAACTCAAAATTGATTTAAAATTAGCTGAGTTTTATAACTGAAATGACAAAAAACTATAATTTTCTTACAAGAATGGCTTCGTAAAACTTGTAGACAAGCTATATAGGTTTCTCAATAAGAAGACATGGCCATTCATAATTAGCTAAATTTTCCTGGTGAAGATATATATGATCATAATGTCCCTTTTTTATTTACCTATGCTTTGGAGAGCTCTAAGCCTTTAGTTGTTTGATTGCATTAATTGCAACAAAATAATATTTTAGTAGTCTTGGAACAGGGCAAAAGTGACAAATTAAACTAAAATATGAAGCTTAAACCAAAGTAATAGATGGTATAGACTTCAAAAAAGGTTGTTCAAAAGGATGTTCTTTGGTGACAAAATATTAGAGTGTAATGGAAAACCATCAAAAAAAAAAAAAAAAAGTCATCGCCATTTGTGGAATACAATTATGAAAAAGTTAGGTTGGGCCTAGGCTAATTGAAACCTATTTATGTCCAATTTCTGCCTAATTACAATTAGGTTCAGGATACGTCCGCCATCCATAATAGAAACTCAAATTAAACTTATTTTTGTCCCAACAAATTTAATATTATATTTTTAATTTTATTGGATGTAATCGTACGAATCGTCCGTTATAGCAAAAAATAAAATAAAAAAAAAATTAAAAAAAAAGGCATGCTTGCTAAAAGCTTTCCCATTCCATCCACTTTCAGCGTTCCAGAACCATCCCAACCGTAAAGAGCCCAAAACGACGCTCGTCACCGCCGTCTTCTCCTTCTCCCCTTTTACCCAATTCCTCTCCGCCTCCATGGACTCCTACCACTACTACTCCACCTCTTTCTTCTACTTCAGCCAGAATGACCAAAACGCCCCTCACCGTCCCAACAACGCCATCTTAATCCCCATCGAGACCCCCTCCTCCGGCGACTTCCCGCCTCCCACCCCCGTCCGCCTCCCCGACGCCGTCCCCAACGCCGCCGCCGTCAAGATCCAGTCGGCTTTCCGCGGCCACCTGGTTCGATCCCTGGTCGGGAAGATCCGGGCCGTCAACGCGGAGTCCGGACGGATGGAGCGACTGATCCAGCGGCAGGAGACGGTCGACGCCGTCCGGCGGGACGAGCGGGAGCGGCTCCGGGTGAACGAGGGCCTGATGGCGCTCCTCCTCCGGCTGGACTCGGTGCCGGGGTTCTACCCGGCCGTGAGGGAGCTGCGGAGGTCCGTCAGCCGCCGAATCGTGGGACTCCAGGAGGTCCTGGACGCGATCCTAGGGGAGCCGGCCGTCGGCGGGGAAGGGTTTCCGGCGAATTTGGAAGAGATCGTGGAGGGGATCTGGGGAGGAGAGGAACGTTGGGGCGAGGAGGAGGTGGAGGAGATGGGGACGGGGGGAAATTGGGAGAGAGGCTTTGGTTGTTTGGAGAAGCTCCTTTTGGGAGTCTGATGTACTATACCAATTGTATACGTATATCATGTTACGTATGTATATGTGATTAGACTATGGAATAAGGAAAGCCGAAAGCTTTTATTCTAAATTTTCTACTCTTAAAGTAGAAAGATGCAGAGGTCAATGCTTATACTTCTGATGAATGACTCAACCTTTTAAGTATCCACTAAATTATGCCTATAAAAGTGTGACAACCACCAAAGTGGTAGCACGGTGGGAACGGAACTTTGATTTCACCGAAGTGGCTTAAGTTCGAAACACGTGAGCGTCGATTAAATATGGAGACCGAATGCATTTTGCTTAATTTGTCCGGTAAAATCGTTATTTGGTTTGTCGTTACTTAGATAATGCTAGTGTGATGTACTCACACAAAGATAGAGCTGCTGCCACGGATGGAAAGGGTATGAGTAAAAAATATTTTACCTGCATCGAATACTGTCTAGTGGGGAGGGAGCCTAGTGACGGTTGCTACGCGGGTGAGGTTCGCCTCACCCCCTCTTCTCTTTCCTTTAACCGAAAAAAAAAAGAAAGAAAGGAGCGACAACCAACATACTTGCTGTAATTCTAGAAAGTAACTATAAAAAATAGCAAATAATTAATAAGACCCTTGAAGGTGCTCAAATGATAAAACCTTTAATTACTATAGATTGTTATGAATTTAGTTCTCTACCTAGTATCTTTTCATAATGATGCCATTTCCTCTGCTTCTTTTCTTCGATTAAACACGCTCATTACATTGGGGAAAAAAATCTTGAAATCCATCATGTAGCTTGAAAAGGAAAGACAGTGATGCAGTATATCTAATCTTCAAATAAACGGTGTTTAACTAAATTGTATATAATACTTAATTCATTTCCCATCTTCTAACATACCTAATCATTTTGGTGGAGACTACATCTCCAACAATTTATATATGCAACCAACTTATATACCTTGCGTTCCAACGTGGATTCACCAGTGTATTCCAAATATCAAATATATAATACCACCACATCAGTAGCGACTTAAGCAAGCATCGAAACCACAAGTGTTAAAGTAGGTCCCACAAGATGCAACCACAAGTTCACAAACCCAAAACCAGCCTAAGAACGAAGGACAAGCCTCCGTCAAGTACCGGACGGTAGAGGCGTACCGGTTCAAGCATCCTTTCTGTCTTTGTCTCCACGGGTTCGGGTTCTATCTTTCGCGCGGATGAAAGCTTGATCTCTCTTTCGCGTCGTCGACCGTTGCACTGCGGCAGGCACAGATCTCAAAGTACATCAAATTCATTCATTTATCCTCTGCACAGATCTCGAAGCGATAATTGGAAAAATACAACCCCAGTCCTTGTCCCCAATCCCTTCCCATCCTCCCCAGCCTACTTACTGGCCTTGTCCCCTTGCTCATAAAACCCTCCCGCTGCCTCCCCTCATCTCTTCTGGCTTCTCCCCAGATCTCATGGCAACGCTTCTTCCTTTCCTCCTATTCCTCTCCATCTTCTCTGATTCGGCCACAGCCAATCTCCAGTCCAAAGAAGAAAGCTTCATCTCCGTCGTCGTCTCCGAGAAGGGTCTCGACTTCGGGAAGGACATGCTGATCGAGAAGGCAAGGAACACCCTCACCCTGCTCCGCCTCCCGGACATCGAGAAGTCGGTGAAGATTCCGGTCCTAGGGACAGTTAACATGGCGGCGACGAATATCACGCTGTTAAGTATCAACGTTTCATCTTCGACGGTTCAGCCCGGCGAGTCGGGTATCGTGATCGTTGCTTCGGGGGCGACGGCTAATTTGAGCATGAATTGGCGGTATTCGTACAGCACCTGGCTTATTCCGATTGAAATCTCCGATGAAGGAAGTGCTTTTGTTCGGGTAATTTGAATTCCCCTCTTCTCATGTATATTAATAACGTTTATCGATTTTTTTTTCGTTTGTCTCTCTTGATTTGTTTCGTGGACTGGTCACCCTTCTCACTCTCTGCGGAAAGGTAAGAATTTTGGTTTTGTTATGAACATTGTGGAGCCCATTTTGTTGGTTTTTATGTCCTTCTGGTGAATGTTTGGACTATATTTGGGATACTAGATGCTCACCAGGCTGTGGAAGATTCACAAGCATTGATTGGGTAGGCTTCTGGTTGTTGGGAGAATGGCAAACAACTGATTCAATTCTGCACGCATGCCTAGGGTGGATTCTATCCCAGTTTACAATGTTCTTGAAGTTTTAATTTAGTGAAGGTGGTGGTGGTGGTGCAGTCAATAGAACTAAAAATTTGCTTCAAGTGCTTCTAGGTCTATTGGACACAAGTTCAAAGCCCAAGATGTATGAGGAACATGTGAAAGCCAGAGAGAGAAGTTCCTATTTGGAGCAAAGACTAACCATTTCGTTCAAGCTTAACCTAATGGAGTCTAGGGCTTATGTAGCTGCTTTAAAGAGGCTGGGTGGCGGAATTAAAAAAATAATATGGTCAACCTGCTTTTTCTGACTTAGGGAACTCTCATCTTGAATGTATGAAGAGGCTAGGAGACAAATCAACAAACAGAATAATTTTTGTTTTACTTTAACCTAGATTGCTCTATTGAAGTGCTCCGTGAAATTGCCATCATTTTGTGGCTGTAAGTAGATAGAGCGCTTTTTGTCCCTCCACCAGACTGGGATAGTCCCTAATCACATAGATTGATAAGCCTATGAAAAGGCATGGCATACAAAGGACAGATAGAAAACCAACTTTTCTGAGTTGCATGATCCTGCTACATTGTGTTTGGTTTCCTGATCAGAATTAGTAGGTGGCAAAAAAAGGCTGGTGTAAGAATGCTTAAGTTTGTTGAAGAAATAGATTAGTTGGTAGTCATTGCCAGGTCAAGTACAGTCAAGGTTTCTTACTTGAATAGTTAGACATGAAAGGTTCAGGAGATGGAGGTCTCCTTGTTACAACAGACAGACATCAATTATATGCATATCTGAAGTTGTTATAGGTATTCTTATTGCAGTTTTACATCCTTTTTTTCTCTCAGACTAACATGCTCAAGCTATTACCGTAGCTTGCTTTGGTAAATTATTTATATTTCTGCAGATATTTCTCCTTTTTAAAACTTTAATAGCTGTAAGCAGTGCAACTCTACTAGTTGTTAGAAAATATTACAGAAAAAACAAGATTTTTTGGTTCATGTTTGTCACAATATTTTGATAAAGTTTCTTCTCTTATTGTATGACATGCTACGCTAAAATATTGGCCATTGCTCTTCAGGCCGCAGTTTGCAGCCATCTTCTATTCTTCAAATTTATTAATAACAGCTTCTCATTCTCAATATTTTCATCATAATTATAGAAGGCTTAGAACTTAGCTTCTCATTCTCATTATTTCATTATAATAATGAAAAGGCTCAGAACAGTTAGTTTACAGAATGTCATACTTTTAATGTTCTTTCTACAGTAATATTTTTTTTGCTTGACTTGTATCTGTCATGTGTCAAAATGTTTTTTTTTGCTTTTCTTCTCCTCTTCTTGATGTCGATTTTTGGAACTGATTCTACTATTTTATGCACTCTGACTCGTTTTATTTGTGACTAATTAGCTTCATCCATCTCTTTATAGACGTTTACATAATCTTCTCTTCTCTCTTCTCCTCTCCCTCTCCTTGATGACTGCCTGCCTACTTGTAATGTATTTCAACAAAGGGAAACTGATGACTCCTGCTTCTAGCTAAGGTTGAAGGCCTGGAAGTTGGGCTCACCATTGGCATGGATAATCAAAATGGAACTCTGGAGCTGACTGTGATAGAATGTGGCTGTTATATGAACGATATGGTCATAACCTTGGATGGAGGAGCATCTTGGTTTTATCAAGGGTATGCAGCCTCACTGCTCATTATTGTAAAAGATTTGAATCTTGTGTGCCTTATCGTGCATTTTTTTTGTTTATCAAGTGGACTTATGGGGGAGAGGAGAAAGACTCACTTATGTCCGCCCCAAATCTGTGACATAACACAACCATGCTATCGAGGGGTATAACCCACGATAACACGAAGCCAACCATTACATCTTAACTTCCAAATCTATCACAAACAAAATATAATAATTAAAAAACTAATTTCATCATTCATTAAATAAAATCAATACTGGTTCAGGGCATCTAAATCTAAACATAAATACCAAACTCATAATACTCAATATTCAGAAAATCATTAACTAAGAATTCATAGTCAATTAAAATACTAAATTCTTCTACAAAATTTTCAAGCTTGCTAGCACGAATTCCAAGCCTGGACCATCCTTTGGTCTCATTTTCCTATCTATGGACCCAAGTTGACCCTTGCAAAAGAGCCTTTATTTGCCCTGGTGCCCGAGCAGCCTACTAGATCGATCACCCCAGCCCTATTAAGTACCTATGAAACCCAAGATTGATGAACCCTATCGAATGGCCTTGGCCCTGATCGAGTTCGTGTCCATGATTCATTGATCGAGTTGCTTAGACTTGACCTAACCAGGTCACCGTCATCTGGCCAACCGTTCTCTTTGTTTTGTTATTCAATACTATTAGGGTGATCGAATGAAAATTAATCTTACTCTTAATATCTTTAAATAGGTTTAGCAGGTTCATCTAATAAAGTTTGAAAGTCTAAGATAGAAAAGATAAGTAACCCTAACACTCCTTATTAGTTTTTATTTTTTTATTTATTTTTTGGTATTATGAAAAATATGAAAATAGTATTAAATGTTGATGATATCATATTTTCTTAAAATCAAGGATCAAGCATACGATATTATAAAACTCATGATTTATTATGAAATAATGGTTTCATGATTATTTTACCATTAAGCACTATTTATGAACTATGAACTCCATATTTATGAAATTTGTATTTTTTTTATGAAATGAATAATTTTATGATTATTTTACTGTTAAATGCTTATATATGGGCTATGAACTTTATAAAGCCATTTAATATTTTATTCATGTATGATTCAAGAAAATATGATTGAAAAAATATGACTTAAGAAAAATCGTTTTAAGAATTATGGTAAAAGGGCTCTCAGATAGCTATGTATAGCCCTTGAAAGTGGGGTAGATCGACATCTAGTTCCATACGATCTTGCCAACGGATAATAGTAGTTGGCATATGACTCTGCCGGTGGGTAATAGTACTTGGCATACGATCCTGCTGGCGGGTAATGGTAGTTAGCATACGACCTTAGCAGCGGATAATAGTAGTTGGCATACGACCCTATTAACGGATAATGGTAATTGGTGTTTGTCGATTACGGCCTTGTTCATATACATAGTTTTGCTAATAGAATAAAAATGTAACTATAGGCGAAGTTTTGACATGAACTCTTTTCCTTTTCAACCTGTTCCATTATGATTAGAAGTTAATCTTGATCAAAGTGTATCACTTAGTATTAAGTTAGTGTTAATCTATATGCTAATGCATTTTCTTCCATTTTGGGGATTTATTGTTGATTTGTTTTAAATAATCTTTCCAGCAACCATATTTTTAAATTTCTTGATATTTATGATGATTATTTGACAGCTTAGCTCCTGTGTGAGTACGAAATGTAAAAGTTAACACATAGTTGTTTTTTTTTTACTCTTATGAGAAGTTTGACGGACTGCCTATTCCCTATATTGTAAAAATGAAGAAGGAACCATATATATTCTGATAAGGCGCATAAAATGTATGTACTAAGAGATTCACTTGGCTGGACATATCACAAGTAGTGCTTATTCACCAATAAGGATAATAATTTATCAAAGTTTTTGTTTGGTTAAGAATGGTAATATGTGCTCGGCCAAGGTAGTCATAACTGCAGTTTATACTCAGCCTAAGGTAGTTTTTTTTTTTTTTTTTTGAGGAAAAAGATGGACAGAACCCATCAGGCATTTCATTAAGAGCATAAAATGTGAACATGTACAAAATTAAAGGACGGAAATGTTTACAACTTCTGTCTTACTATATTTTTGAGGGACCCATTGGACCCAGAAAGCTTTAATCTCATCAATCAGAGTAGCTTCCACCTTTGTTTCAAAGTTAAAGATCCTCAATTCCTTTCTTTCCATAGTCTTCCCTTTCCACCATATAGAAGCTAACACATCCCTGCCCTCCATTTCTTGTTGATTCTTCTAACTCTCCAAGATCCCCAGAAAGAAGCTGGAGAACCAGCACAGCCTTTAAATTCGTCTTGTTTCTGAAGTACTCCCATCATTGTTCTAAGAGCATCTGTGAAAAATATGAGAGGCGTTTTCAGGTACAGAATTGCAGAGAACACACTGTGCTGGGGCAGGCAAAGACATCTTGAGTAAGTTCTAAGTCTAAGTTGTCAGAATCTTATGCTTAGCAGCAAGTAAAATAAAATTTTTCACCTTCTCTGGTATGTGGATTTTCCAAATCACATGTATCCTGAAATCAAGCTTGCCACTAGAATCAGCCAAAGGCAACTTGTCTTAGATATCTGGTTGGACTAGCCCAGCTATTGAGGCATCGATAACCCTAACTCATTCTGTAGTTGTATCCAATTGGACTTTTAATTAAACATCTAGAATATAATTTTGGTGGCTTTGTGCAGCCAATGGTCAATTTTCAGTTTTAACATTAAGGATTTGGTTCAAGTTATGCAAACATGAAGTTTGTCTAAACTACAAACCTAGCCCAAGCCTACCTATATCTTATACCGAGCCAAAGTAAGTTTGAGATTAGCCTTGTAAAAGTTAGATGGGTATTCAGTCATTCCAAATGAGAATGCATTTTCAAGAGTTTCAATTTTCTTGATTTGTAAAGCATATAACACTATAAATGTTGACAGTGTTTACATAAAAGTAATGGAACTTCTAGCTTGTATATATTTCTACTACAATACTCCATAACTACAGCACAATGTTCGTAGTACCTCATGTATGGGATGCAACTTGATTTAGTTTTTCTTCCATTCTTGATGCATATTCATGTCGATAACCTAACTGACTAACTACCTTCCATGCTTTGATCATATTTTCTAGGTTCGTGAATGCTTTCGAGGATCATATTAGATCTGCTGTGGAAAGTGCAATTACTAAAAATATTATTAAAGGGGCAATGAAGCTTGATTCTTTATTGCAAACTCTTCCAAAGAAAATTGATTGGGATGATGTTGCTGCACTGAATGTGACTTTTGTGAATGATCCACTGTTTGGAAATTCTTCTGTTGAGTTTAACATTAATGGTCTAGTCGTTGCATCAGACGAAGTTTCAATGCAAAGCTATTTACATGAAAATGCACGGATTTCAACATCTTGTGGGGGGGAATTAAAGATGCTCTGGATTTCATTAGATGAGATCGTGTTTAACTCTGCATCAGGGGTATACTTTCAGGTAATGTTGCCTCATCTCCATAGCATGTGTTCTCTTAGTGTCTCTCCATTTACTATTGTTTTGACTCATAAATATTGAAGCTTATAGTTTTTTCCAAGGAGGAATGCTTTATCTCATGTTTTCATAAATGAAAAACATTTATATGGCACTTGAACTCGAACTGTTTTCTCTGGGACCCATGTCAAGTAGTTTCAGGAGTCGCATAACAATGGGTTCCTGTGTGGTTCACACATTTCAGTTGTTGATGCTCATGTAGGTTTAGGACTCTATTTCGATTTGGGGAATGACAATCTTTATGCATCAGTTTACATTATTGAAGTCTGATGCATCTCATTTGTTCTTGTTTTATACATTCTGTTTGATTCATGCTAAGCTGCTAGAATCATATTGGGTATTCAATTATTTTGAATTAGTGAGTTATACATTATACTTTCAAACAATTTTCAGTACAGATTTGAAATCTTAGTTTCAGATTTAGTTTTGGCTGGTTAATGAAGTTTCCATTTTGCTAATTATGGCATCTTTCAGTTTAAGTATCCATCATGTGTTTACTCGTATATGTAAGTAATATCTGGACATGATTTCATAAACTTCGGTAACCCAACTTGATTAAACTTTTTGTCTTTGAACTATACAATTTAGTATTTGGTAAGATGGTTAACTTCTGATTAATGACCAAGCAATAATAAGATAAACTATGTAGTTGTGAATAACAAGTACACTACTGATCATCTTCTGTGACTAGCAACCGCATGAAATCTGTATATCAAGTGTTTGCTTATAGTTATTTGCTACATCAGGCAGGATTGATGCATCGGATTGTGGACAAGGTACCTGATCAGGCTCTTTTGAATACTGGTAGCTGGAAGTTTCTTATTCCTCAGTTGTACAAGAAGTATCCAAATGATGACATGCTACTGAATATTTCAGTAACTTCTCCTCCAGTTATAAGGATTACACCAGAAAACATTGGGGCTATCATTTCCTCGGACATGACAGTCCATGTGTTGGATGCCAGCGAGTCAATTCCTGTTGCATGCATATCAGTGGTAAGCAGAATTTTATTCTGTTGCAATATTGTTTTCCTTATTCCTTCTACTCAATTCTAGTTCATGCTTTGTGTGCTGCAATGTTTGTCATTGTTAATAGATGTTTGGGCTTGCACACTTGTTAGTTCTAGTGAAAATTCAGCACCATGAAACAACTTGATTTGATATCTGTGTATCTGGTTATCCGCTGATTCATGTATTCAGTTCCGGTCGGAGGCTTCTAGTATGAAAAGATTTTGGGTCAAGTTCTACTCAACCTGACTTGATATTACCATTAGCATGATCCAGACTTGGACCAACCTGACTCCGTCAAATTATTTGAAACTTAGTAATAAATATCATGAGATTACCATGATCATATAGATCTTATCATTTCCTTTTCTTTTTTCAGAGATATATGGGAAGAATACATGGATGTGTGTGTGTGATGTGGATGATATCCTGTTTGGAGAAAAAATTATAACCAATACTTGACTGCATGTTACCCATGTATGAATTAAATACAAGATTCATTGCAGTTATTTTAAATGCTTCCGTAATGACTTATGTTATTATTTATCTCAAGGTAAAGCTGTGTTTGTTTTTTTTGGGACATTGCATGCTTCCTCTGTGTTGCTTAGATCTCAGCAAGTAATTCTGATCATTAACTGTGCTAGTTGAGGTTACTGCTTTTGAGTATTTCTTGAGTTACATATCTTCCTGAAGCATCCTGCTGGAACCTAATTTAGATCATTCATAGTTCAATAAATGATTCATGCCTCTCTATTTGTTTGACTAATTGCCACTGGTTTCTGCAGGTAGTTTCTGTTTCAGGGGTTGTGGAGATATCAGGAAACAACCTAGGTGGTAGAGTAGAATTAGATGAGTTTACCCTGAAGTTGAAGTGGAGCAAAGTTGGAAACTTTCATATGTATCTAATTCAGGTATTGCAACTTAGCTTATAATTGTAAAGCATTTCACATCTTGTTCTAGCCCTTTAAGGTGAGTAGTTTTGAAACAATGATCAAATCATGGATTTCTTTACTGCGTCACGTTGTTCCTTTCTATCCTTGAAACATAGCCTTGTCAATTTGAGTAAGCACACCAGGCACTTTCTGTTGTTGATCTATTTGAGAGGATCTTTGGTATATTACAAACAAATGATAAAAATGCTGCATATCACCATGGGAAGATCTGATTGCTCCAAGGTGTCCTTGATTATAAGCTTTTTGTGTGTGTGTGTGTGTTTTTTTTTTGGGGGGGGGGGGGGGGGGCAGTGATACTCAATATCAACTGAAGTTGGCACCTTTATGTTTGATGGTTGCCATGTCTTGGATGGATGGGGAGGGCCATTATGGAATCTTCAGCTTTCAGTATCACAATTGCACATTGACCGTACAAAGAGAAATAAAATGCATGCATGCAAATGCTCGGAAATAAGAGAAATAAAGGTTCGATCATTGAGAAAGAAAGTTGGCTGAACTATTATACCTATATTGCTTGAAGTGTTCTGTGCTTTTATTTTTTTTTAACACCTCTTGGTCATTATCTGTGGTTGCTGCTATTCACCTAATTTCGTGATTGTGCTAGTATTTGTGTATCACTTATTAATGTGTATACTTGTACTTTTAGCCAATTCTTTCAGGATTTTTTTTTAATGGCAGCTAAGTGTATAGACCCCATGGTCATTCAATTTTTTAATATTCATGCAGGGGGTTATGCGGGTCTTCCTGAACAGTGTATTTGTGCCATATGTTAACATGCATCTCAAGCAAGGTTTTCCTTTGCCGATCATCCATGGATTTATGCTCCAAAATGCAGACATAGTCACCTCCAGTTCAAGGATGGTTATATGTTCTGATGTAGCATATACCAGTTTCACTGGTGTTGTGTGACCTGCCTTCCAGCATTCAAAACACAGATGGGAAAATTAATGGATTTTGGATGATGTGCGCAACATACAAATATAATGCTGGAATCCGTGGCTGGAAGTGTGCATTCCACGGGCCTGGATTTATGTTGATCCCAGTGGAGCATATTAAAACTTTTAAATTTGCTCAAGCTGAGGGCTGGTCCATTTCTAGTCCTAGCTGAGAAGTCACTTTGTAACTTCTTCCATAATATGTACCCTCTGTACTTTAGCCCCAGACCAGAGGGGTGTAAAATATTCAAAAGAAAGTCTGATCGCTTAATTTGTTTGTATTCATGGTTAAGTGAATTCTGTAAGCAAGTCTTCTCAATTTTCAGGCAGTAGACTATATCTTGTGATCTTTCTCTATAAATATTTGCATTTAATTGTAAACATAGTATAAGAATAAAAACAGAGGTAAGTCTCTAAATATTAACTGTTGCCTTGAAGATGTTTCATGGCAGGCAATTCAGGATGGGAATTGTACAGAGAGAGATAATGATTGCATAGTTTTCTATTCTCGTGCATACAAACAGCTTGTCCGCAACAGTGGCCTGTTAGAAGAATCACAGACAAGCTCTATAGCTTGGCAAATTGCGGGTCACCCCAAGATGTTTCTTCTGTGTTGTTACTGCTGTATGTGTAGTTTTTTATGCACCACTTCCGTCCCCACGGCATTGCTTTCTTGTTCTTCCTGTTCTTCTCGCCGTACTGCCATATACGTTTGGTTCTCTGCTTCATACGTCTTTAAGATCTTGGTGATCTCTTCCCTATTTCTGGCGCCCGATAGGCAATGGTGATGGGGCTTTGATCTTTAGAACTGTTTGATCGTAGTCAAGATAATGAGTCCAATGTCATAGCCCAGCTCATTTCGAAGGTCACTTGGAAATAGTTCATGTTACGGCTACATAATAATTTAGCTGATAGAAGTAATATTTAGGTGTACCATACAGTAGTTTTTGATGAAATTATCAAATGTGGAACCCATTTTTCATCTTATGGACTGAGGTAACAGAGATGCAACATGTCTGCAGGAGCGAGTGTTTGTTATGCACATTTGTTTGTTCATTATGCACATTTGATATGTTTCTGCAACATCCTCAAAACATAACAAAGTACAAATATTTATCTATGGCAAGTTGCAGATGAGGGGATTACTTTCTAGTAGCATCCCATTAAATGTGAGTGGCCACAAAATTATTATTTGATGTAGAAACTATTGTTAGTTTGTTACGCTTCATAATATCTTCTATTATTGTATAAAATTTATCGCATTTATTTTAGGCTAAAAAAAATACTCATCAGCATTTTGTATGGAATTGCCAATATCTTATTACATTTTGAGGTGCTGCCAATATCAATTCTACATTTTGTACTTGCTGCAGTATGGTCCACCCTCCTTTCAATCTAGATTCGGGCTTATTGGAAGTGCCTCGTTATTGGCTGATGTGAAGAAAACTTACTGGAAGCGCCTACTTGTCAGCTAACATGAAAGTAGTTATGTGATATAGATCTATCATCACCATCACCTATTATCGCTCTTATGAACAAACTCCATCCTCGAACCCTAACCCTAATGCCATCCCCTTCTCCTTCCACCTCTTTTGCAACCCCAACAACGATGACAAGGAGGAGAAGATCATCAACGAGGATAATAATAAGATCGAGGGCAATGATGACCACAAGCTCATCCTCAATAGCCACACAGCCCCCATCACCAATCCTCCCCCTTCCCCCATATTGTTCCCACCCCTGTCCCCTCCAACCCCCACCATCAACCCATTCCCCCACCCCCTCTTAGTTCAACACCTGCAACTATGACTCCCACACCTGCTACATCCCAGAGGGCCGCCTCGTGATGCTCGATGAGATCCACGGTGCTACCCTTGGCTCTCGTCCTCAAGTCATGGTGCTTTGCATGGAAGGACCCGCAACAAAGACACCACTTACCTCGCGGCTTGGAAGTGCATCTAGGACAAGCTCACCACTCACCTTGACACCACACTTGCTTACTCCTTGCACTTTTCCTCAAAAACACCCCCATCTACCATGTCTCCCATGTCAACCAAGGACATTGACCATCATGCATGCCAACTTGGACCTCCTTTGCCACCTTAGCCTCAAGGGGACCGTCAATGGCATCGATAAGTTTGGAACTTTTGGGGCCAAGTTTTACTGCATCTTAAATCATTCATGCACATGTAGGTTACCTCTTATCTTGTTTACACCTTCGTCTGCTCAGCTATAGGTATAGATTCTATCTTCCGTTAAAAAAATCTACACGGCATAACTATTTTCATGTTAGCTAACAAGTAGGCATCTGGCATCTCTAATGAGCTCTGATCCGAACTAGGAGGAGGATGGATCAAATTGCAACAATATGCAAAATATAGGGTTGATATTATACCAATTCGAAATGTAGAAATATAGTTGCAATTTATATATAAAATGCAGGTAGTATTTTTCTTAGACTTTATTTTATTTTACTATTTCTCCCATATTAATTACGTAAATGCATGCGAGCTAGCTTAGAAGATCAATGGATATTTCTTTATCTCTTAACCAAAGACACAGATTTTTTTTTTAAAAGATATAACGGCAGCAGGTGCGTGAAGTTACCGTTCGTTATCATCTTCGTAAAAGCTAAACCCTAATTCTAGCATTATCCATCCGCAAATCCTAAATTTCTTCGTCTCCTCGCCGCTATCTTCCTTATAATATCACCATTCAGGATGCCGTGCCCTCTGTAGACGAGGAGCTCCGGAATGCCGTTGTCCTTTAACCTTTCCTCCTCTACCACCCCCTTCACTCCTCTCCCCCTCTCCCACCTCTCCCAATTTGTTCCTCACCACTCCTTTCCTCACCGACCAGTCCGATTAACCGGCTTCGACGGCGTCTTCGTCGACCGATGCCGGGCGGTAGCCGCGAAGAGGTCGGGGTTTCTATCGGTGATAGACAGGGCCATGGAGGAGGAGGAGGAGTACCGGCGGGCGCGGGCGGAGGTCCGGCGGAAGGGCGTGGATGTGGAGGGATACCTCATCGAGGGGGTCTCCGTGGGCGGCCACGAGACGTGCGTGGTGGTTCCCAGCCTCAACGCCGCCTTTGACATCGGCCGGTGCCCGTCCAGGGCCGTCCATCAGGACTTCCTCTTCATCACCCATGCTCATCTCGATCACATCGTAAGCCTCCCTCTCCCCTTTTGTATGTGGATGGATATTTGTCTAATTGTAATATTGGTGTACCACAATTAGAAAAGAGATGGAATTTGTAGTTCAATTTGGTCTACCTTTTGAATTTGGTACCCTAGTAGAATTTCGAAACTGAATTCGCTAACTTATGAGAAGACTCGTGGTGTCAATCATCAAGGAGGAAAATATATAAAATTGAGAGAGAGAGAATGAACACTCGCAGAATCTGAGGTAAATTTTACCAAAATACTGACTCTTTTGTCTGCAAGTATGGTCCTGGAACCCAATATTCTTTTGATTCAAGGGGGACAATGCATTATTGGAGCATAGCTTCCATGTTAAATGAATAATAAGTTATGTGATGAAGAGCATATCATCCACATGTTCGAAAATGGGAGATGGAAGATCAAAATGATAAAGCATAATGAGCCATAGTTTTCTTGTTAAGAAAAGTGATTGAGAAAAGTGCTTAGGTAATTGGTTCTTTTTCTCCAGCTTAGGAAGAAAGCAGACTTTATAAACAATACACATTGTCTCGACCGCATGACTCTGTATAACAAGTTAGGATGAACAATTTGACCTAGTTCAGAACCATTGGATTCTGTGAGTCGGGATCTCTGTGGTGTGTGTTTTGGACAACAAAGGGCTATATAGCCTTGGATAGCCACCAAATCATCCATCTCAAAGACAAACGGCTACCATGACGCACTGTGTCTGGCACCCAACACACCCCTCTATATTCCCGAGAATCACGACAGCTATCCATTTCCGAGACAGATGATGTAGAAGCTCTCTAGGGATATAAGCCCTTTGCAGTGCAAAAGCGCAGGATCCGAACTCCAGATTCCGCACCGTTCTTTCTTTTGCACACTTTGTGATCAAATACCCTATTAAGCTATAAAAGGACTTTTACATATAATTTTTCATCTTCAAACCATTCTCTTCATCTTCTGATAATCTGATCTGACCAGTGAAAGCATCAATTAAATTGACCATGTCAATATTTTATGGTTCTTGCGAAGGATAATGCTGTTCATGGTTTATCACTCTTATTTATGCACCCCAATCTTATCATTGATGTCATTGGTAATAACAAAAATAAATAACTAAAGGAAACAATTGGCATTTTAATTAGTTGGAAACAAGTACATCATCCAATCCTTTGACTACATAGTCATAATTTTGCATTATTTTCTAACAGGGATTAGCATTTTTAATAAAACAATTCACAATGGCAAAAATGGACCCTTTGTCATGCTCAAGGTAGTTTCTCACTTCTCCATTTCATTTTACTTGGTCTATATGGTGCAATTCTGGTGCGGACACGAGTACTGGACTGATTATTTTGCGGGATCATGGTTGTCGCAGGAAGACGGTCCAGCCACTTTCGTTGTGGCTGGATTGATTGATGTTATTTTTTATTATTTATTTTATGTGGGTAGGATTAATTTGCATATTGTCTTTTGAGGACCTCTTTCGAATTGTTTTCTTCGTTAGGACTTATTTGTTATTTGGTGGCCCTATATATATATAGGGCATGCATTTGTTTATTTTTAAGGAATGAATGCAAGAAAATTAGCCTTCTTCTTCTTCCTCCCCCTCTCCTCTTTTCTTCTTCTTCCCCTCTTCTTCTATTCTTTCACGCTGCCTTCCATCCCTTACATCCGTCCTGCATCAGCTTTGGTATCAGAGCAGGGCTGACTTTGCCTCTGTTGCTAAAGTCGAGGGATCCAGTTTATGGACGGACCCCCGCCGATTCCTTTTCGGCCTTTTCCTCATCTGTATTTTGCTAGAGCATTTGCACCGCAAACGCCGGAACGCACGGAGGATCGTCGCACGGCACGCACTCCGAAGAAGAAGGGTCGTTCCCTTTCTTCTTTGTTCTCTTCCCTATTCATCGCCTCACCCACCGTGAAGAGAAAAGGGGCAAAGCCCTCCCGTCGGTCGATTTCTACCTGGCGTCAGTCCACCGGTCTCCTTCGCAAGACGTCGTCGCCGCCTTCGTTTCCCACCGCCGCTGCCTCCGCCGCTGTCTCCCTACCCTTCCCTTCGCTCTCTCTCGGATCTCACGCAGAGAAGGAAGACTCCGTCGCCGGATACCCCCAAAGCAGCCCGGGAGGCAAATAAGCCGGCCTCCTCGTCATTTTCTCCTCCAACCGTCACTGTGCAAGCATCAACCACCGCAGCCGTTTCGCCGCGCCGCCGATTCGCCTTCGGTCGCTGCCGATTCGCCATCGGTCGTCGCCGTGCCTCCCTGGAAGCTTCGGCCGCATCTTGTTACCACCATCCGTGGCCGGATCCAGGAGAAAGACGCCGCCGCCCCACTCGACGCCGCCCCGCTCCACCGGCGCAACGCCTCCCCGCAACCACCGCCGCGAAATCAGGCGTGAACCGTCGGATTCGTCGAAGGGAGAAGATGATCTACAGTGCGGGTAAGGTCTACACCCGTTAGCCCGTTAACCCATCATCCATTAACCCGAATCATTTTAAAAAAAAAAAAAATTGCGGATCGGACTGTCTTAGTGGGTTGGGTCTGTTAACCCGATAACCCGACTTGAGTCATTTAACCAAAAAAAAAAAAAAAAAATTGAGTTGACGCACGTGACGCGTAAGTCACGCACGTGCGGGAGGCTTCCTCCTTCCTTCTTTAATTTCCCGACTTTCTCTTCTGGTTTTTTGTTTTTTTTCTTCCGACCACTGCTTTCCGTCAACCCCTCGCCGCCTCTTCTCCACCGTCAACACCTCCGCCCACCGTCACCGCCGCCGCCGCCAATTCTTCCGCACCACCACGTCTCCCGTTTCTTCCCTCTGCCGCAGTTGTGTTACTCCGCCGGACATTCACCGGCCCGCCCGTATCCACCACCACTTACTACACCCTCCCACCACCGCCAATCCCTGCCTTCCACTGCTGTCAGCGCCCCCGCTCGTTCCCCACCGCCGCTGCCACGCCTGCTGCTGCACCACTGCGCTGCGCGCCGCCCCTGCACTTCCTTGCCGCCGCTCGCCGCTGCTAAGTCGCCGCCGCGCCGCCGCGCCACCGCTTGAACTTGCCGCCGCCGGTCACCGCGCCATCACTGTCATCTTTGGTGGTCCCTATCACGAACCGTCCCGACCGCAACCGCCATCAGCTTCTCCGACCACCTTCAGGGAAGCCGTCATAGAGTTTCTGTCCTGCATCTCCGTAGACTATGTCCTGCTCATCTTCCGCACGCACGAGTCTCTCTCCAGACCAAGTCAGCTCTGTTTTTCCATTTCCTGCAGATTCAATTTGCTCAATTAATTTGGCATTAATTTTCTTAATTTGTGCGTGGTAATGCGTTCCACAAATCCAAAATACACGCGATCACACACGTTCACAAGACAAACAGAAACCCTAATAGTAGAACTTTTTAATATTAACTGTGGAGCTAGATCAACTCGGGGAGACATACGTGGCTCCGTAACACCTTGCATAGTCCGAAAACTTAGTACTACTTGACTGCACTACTTGTTGGCCTGCGCTTCATAGTAATTTACAGTTTGCAGTATTTATTTACTAGGGAATAGTTTTAGCTTATATTGGGCATAAACTTTGCATTTCGAATTTCTCTCATGCATTAGGTCTACTTAGGAACCTTTATAATTGGTAGGAACATACATACTGCATTCATTTTATGCATCTACGTAGTGGTCGTGTCGCATCTTATTCTGAGTCTCACCTAGACATGGATTCCAAAATCGAAGCTCTCTTAAAAGCCATCCACGACACTAATGCTCAAGTCCAAAATACCAATGCCCAAGTCCAAGCAAACAATGCCCAAATTCATGACCTAACCACAATGTCCATCCAGGTTAATGCCCGACTCGATTCAATTGAGGCTTCGCTTCAAAGGGTTATTGAATCCCAAAAAGATAGTACTCCCCATTTACCGGGTCTTGATGAGGACGACACCCTAGAACAAATCCTAGAACAACAAGGCTCGGTTCGGCAGGACAACTTTGATAATAGGTCTGTTCCAGGTCACCATTATGCCTTCCCTCGTCCTAGAGGACCTGGTCCCATTCCTCATGTTGATAGAGGTCACCGACATACCGTAGAACCTAGAGAACCTCGTGACCCTGATGTAGATGTAATGCGAGGCATTAGGATTGAAGCCCCCCCTTTTGATGGTCGTCTTGATCCGAAGGTCTTCTCCGATTGGCTACACGAAATGGATCACTTCTTTGAGTGGTACAATCTGTCGGAGGGAAAAAAGGTCCGATTCGCTAGAATGAAACTCCTTGGTCGAGCTAAGTTGTTTTGGCAAAACACCGAACAACTGTTAGCCAGGAGACATCAACCTGCTATTACAGATTGGGTAGAAATGAAAGAAAAATTAAAAAAAAAATACCTTCCATTAAGTTATCAAGCTGACCTCCTAGATCGATGGAACAATTTAAGACAAGGTAGCCGCACAGCTATTGATTACATCGCCCAATTTGACGAATTTATGATACGAAGTAATGTAGCTGAAGATGAACGTATGATCTTGAGCCGGTTTCGACGAGGCCTAAAGGATGAGCTTAGGAAAGAACTTGTCCTTCGTGAAGTGGCCACCTTAGACCAAGCCTATACATTTGTGCAAAACTATGAACAATTCTCCAAATCTATGTTTGCTAGGCGCCCTGACACCAGGCGGGTTCCCACTAGTGCCCAACCATCTGGACCCAGACCCCCAGTCGGTTCTGTCCCACCTAAACCCTTTTCTTCTCCACCTATCCAAAACCGAGATATTAAAGGCAAAGGAATTTTAGGAACCTCCAAAAACAAGCTCAAGAATTCAGTGCTTTAAATGCCAAGGGTTTGGTCATGTTGCCTCCCAATGTGCAAATCCGACCCTTGTTATTGATGCACATGAACAGAAGGATGACATAGATAATTTGGAGGAACAAATTTATGAGCCTAATTTAGATGATATTCAGGACGTCGAAGACGAAACTGAGGAAGAATCACACATTTTAGGCTGTTTCCGACCTGCTCCCCAGATAATTGCCCATGAACCTGACCAATCCACTATGAATGTAGTAAGGTGTGCAATTATCCAGCCTAAGGAGACTGATGACTGGAGACGAACCTCAATTTTCTACACTTACATTAAATGCGGAGAAAAAGATTGTAAAGTTATCATTGATAGCGGGAGCTGCATTAATGCGATATCTTCCAGCATTGTCGCCCGCTTGGGTCTGACTCCTGTGTCCCAACCTCAACCTTATAAGGTCTCCTGGATCGACACGTCGTCCATTCACATTGAGGAACGGTGTCTTGTACCTATTCAAATCCTTTCTTATAAAGACACTGTCTGGTGTGACGTACTCCCAATGGACGTAGGTCATCTGATATTAGGTAGGCCTTGGTTGTTCGATCTCGATGTCACCATCTACCGTCGAACTAACTCTTGCTCTTTTGTATTCCAGGGTAAAAAGATTAAGCTTAATCCTTTACGGCCCAAAACGCTAGATAAGAGTACGAACAAGAGTAAATCAAAGGGGAAGGAACTGCATATCCTTAATCCCATGGAATTTGAGAGGAACGTCTTTAAGGACTCTTCGGTGTTTGCCCTGCTAGTTAAAGAACTTCAGCCACATCTTAAAAGCACATTATCGGCTGAATCCTTCGCTATCCTCGAGGAGTTCAAAGAAGTTTTTCCTGAGGACCTCCCGGATCATTTACCCCCTTTGCGTGATATTCAGCACGCCATTGATCTAGTCCCGGGCGGCTGGGAGCTACCCTTCCTAACTTGCCCCATTATCGGATGAACCCTTCTGATCATGCAGAGCTCCTAAAGCAAATTAGCGAGCTTCTACAAAAGGAATTTATTCGGGAGAGTCTAAGTCCTTGTGCCGTACCTGCCCTTCTTACTCAAAAAAGGATGGGACTTGGAGAATGTGTGTAGACAGTCGGGCTATTAATAGAATCACGGTCAAGTACCGTTTTCCTATTCCCCGGCTCGACGATATGTTGGATATGATGGCAGGTGCCACGATTTTCTCCAAGATTGACTTAAAAAGTGGCTACCATCAAATCCGGATTCGTCCAGGAGATGAATGGAAGACAGCCTTTAAGATAAAAGATGGCCTCTATGAATGGCTGGTAATGCCTTTTGGCCTCTCAAACGCTCCGAGTACATTTATGCGAGTGATGACTCAAGTACTCCGGCCTTTCATGGGCAAATTTTTAGTCGTGTACTTTGACGATATCCTTATTTATAGTCAAACTAAGGAGCAACATTTAGGCCATTTAAGGCAAGTTTGTACGACTTTACGCAACGAGAGCCTCTATGCTAACCTTAAGAAGTGTTCATTTTTCACTACTCACGTAAACTTCTTAGGGTATATAGTCTCCTCTGAGGGTTTATCTGCTGACCCTGCGAAAATCACCGCAATTGTTGAATGGCCTGAACCTAAGAATATTACTGACATCCGTAGTTTTCAAGGCCTGGCCACATTTTACCGTCGTTTCATAAAGGGCTTCAGTACACTTATGTCACCTATCACAGATTGCCTTAAACGAGGTGATTTTCAGTGGACACGCGCATCTGCTAAAGCATTTAGTGACATTAAGAAAAGAATGACGGAAGCGCCAGTTATGCGACTCCCTGATTTTAGCAAAGTTTTTGAGGTGGAATGTGATACATCTGGCTTAGGAATAGGCGGTGTGCTTAGTCAAGAACGTCATCCTATAGCCTATTTTAGTGAAAAGCTGAATGAGGCTAGACAAAGATATTCCACCTATGACAAAGAATTTTATGCCATAGTCCAGGCCCTACGGTATTGGCGACATTATCTCCTTCCTAATGAATTTGTTCTCTATTCTGACCATGAAGCACTTCGTTTTCTTAATTCCCAGAAAAAACTTAATCATCGACATGCCAAGTGGGTTCAGTTCCTCCAGGATTACACTTTTGTCCTCAAGCATATGTCAGGTGCTGCGAACAAAGCTGCTGATGCGTTAAGTCGTCGAGTAACTCTGTTGTCCGCCATGTCTGTTTCCATCACCGGTTTTGACAGACTTAAGCTCGATTACTTGTCTTGCCCAGATTTTGGCCAACTCTATAATGCCCTTGCTGATGGACAATAACCTTTGATTGATGGTGTTTATCTTCAAGACGGGTACTTGTTCAAAGCTTCCAAGCTCTGCATTCCGCGCACTTCCGTGCGCGATTTCTTGATATGTGAAGTACATGCCGGCGGTCTCGCTGGACATTTTGGCCGTGATAAGACCATAGAAGAAGTTGAACGTCAATTTTTTTGGCCAAGTTTGAAATGGGATGTTGCTAAAATTGTGGGACAATGTCGCACGTGTCAACTATCTAAGCACAAAAAACAAAATACTGGCCTCTACACTCCGTTACCTGTCCCAGATCGCCCTTGGCTTGACCTTAGTATCGACTTCGTGCTCGGCCTTCCTCGCACATTTCGGAAACATGATTCCATTTTTGTGGTTGTGGATCGTTTTTCTAAAATGGCCCACTTCCTCCCTTGTTCCAAAACTTCTGATGCCTCTCGAGTAGCCAAGATATTTTTTGATGAGATTGTTAAGTTATACGGTTTACCAAAAACCATTGTCTCCGATAGGGATGTCCGCTTCATGAGCTATTTTTGGAAAACCTTGTGGCATCTGGTTGGCACCAAACTTAAATTTTCTACTGCTTATCATCCTCAAACCGATGGCCAAACCGAAGTCGTCAACCGAAGTCTAGGTAACCTTCTGCGAAGTCTAGTAGGGGATCACAATCGTAACTGGGATTCTATTCTGCCTGTTGCCCAATTTGCATATAATTCGTCGGTCAATAGATCTATCGGGATGAGTCCATTTGAAGTGGTCCATGGTTATAAAGCTCGCAAACCTGTATATCTCCTACCTATGTCCCCCCATATTCGCATTTCTGAGTCTGCACATGCATTTGCACAACACATTCATAATCTGCATCAGGAAATTAGCAAGCGCATTCATATGAGTAATGCTCAATATAAGCTACAGGCTGATTCTCATAAGCGAGATAAAAAATTTCAAACTGGGGATTATGTTATGATACGTATTCGGCCTGAGCGGTTTCCATCTGGAACCGTCAAGAAACTGCAGGCTCGTAGTGCTGGGCCCTTTCGGGTATTGCAACGAGTGGGTACTAATGCTTACGTTCTTGATCTTCCCTCTGATTTTGGTATTAGCTCCACTTTTAATATTGAGGATTTGGTTGCTTACAAGGGCCCCCTTTCTATTCCTACTGATCCTTTCGCTCAGCCATCACTTGAGCTTGATGATACTCCTATTCTTGATTCCATACCATCTCCGACCAATCTAGCTTTACCACCAGCACAAAAAGAACATATTGATGCCATTTTAGATGAGCAGACTGTTTCTACCAGTGATGGGGGTGTTCAACGTTTCCTGGTTCGTTGGCGAGGACGCCCGGAGTCTGATACTACATGGATTACACGTGCGGAGTTACAGCGCATTGACCCAGATCTTTTGGAGTACTACCAGAGTCATTCGTCGGGGTCGACTTCTTCTTACCCGGGGGGAGTTGGTGCGGACACGAGTACTGGACTGATTATTTTGCGGGATCATGGTTGTCGCAGGAAGACGGTCCAGCCACTTTCGTTGTGGCTGGATTGATTGATGTTATTTTTTATTATTTATTTTATGTGGGTAGGATTAATTTGCATATTGTCTTTTGAGGACCTCTTTCGAATTGTTTTCTTCGTTGGGACTTATTTGTTATTTGGTGGCCCTATATATATATAGGGCATGCATTTGTTTATTTTTAAGGAATGAATGCAAGAAAATTAGGCTTCTTCTTCTTCCTCCCCCTCTCCTCTTTTCTTCTTCTTCCCCTCTTCTTCTATTCTTTCACGCTGCCTTCCATCCCTTACATCCGTCCTGTATCAAATTCCTTGCTACCCATTTCTTGGAGACATGTAGCCTATGGTGCAATTATTCTCATGCCATATTTTAAGAATGCTAATGGGAGAAAAGAATAATGATTCTTTGGGGAAAAAATCAAAAAAAGGTGATGCTTAGTAGAACATCATACTTAACAAATTCCTTTGACCTTGTATTAGTTTGCTTACAATGTTTTTATATCCATTTCCTTAATTTCATCTAAATCTCTCTTTCTCTCAGCATCTTTACATACCCTTCAACCTTGTACCTAAGTACCTCCCTAACTGAGTCATTGTGAGCCTGTCAAGTGGTTTTGACATGCTTTGTAGAATCATAATTCATATTTTGTAATGAACCTACATTTGTGCTCTTCCTTTTGGTGTTTTGTTCACGATTATGACAAAATATTAGCCTTGTGATTTTCTCCAAGGCTCTGCTTCAAGTCAACAATAAGCTTTGATGGATTTATCTCCCTAATTTGTCAAATTTTCTAATAAGTTGAGATACTTCTTATGACACTTCGTTACCATTTTTTCACATTTATTGCAATTATCAACTCTAATATCCTCCTTGTTGATATTGTTAGTCTGCTGCTCCAAGTTGCCACTCTATACCTCACCGTGGTTTGCTTGGTAATTGTCTTGAAGCTTGAGGCTTCCTCAAGAGGTTAAAGCTTGCTTACTATTGACTGTTATCAGGTCATCTTCATTTACATCTATTGTTTTTATTTTTACTGACAATGCATCATGCAGCTCTGTTGGTGGTTGCCGTATACTTCTAAACTTATCATTACCAATATCCCACCTCTATAACATATACTGGCTATCGGTCTTGCTGTACCTTGAATCAGTGGTTGTGCATTTCCAAGCATAATCCCAACCATCTTTCTAAGTCAGCGGCACCTTGGCCACCTCTCATATAGCAATACTCTTTCTTTGTTGCTGTACCACCTTTCTTGCACTTTTCCTTCTCCATCAGCATATCATTTATCTAAATTATGATTTTGGGGTGTCAGTGGTGGTATGTTCCTCTTTTTTGTTGGTAGCATTTTGTTATGATATCTACATGCAGGAAGCACCTTAATTAAATATAATACCTTATAAAAACCTTCTATCTGAGGACTGCTGGCTTGCAGAAAGGCAAGTAACTGCACCTCCACAACAGAAATAGAGAACTCAATAACTGAATATCTGATGGTGCATGCAGATTGGAAGGGACCATGAACAAATTTCAACAGTTTTGGATGCTGATGGGTCGAAAAAATATTGTTGACTTTCTTTTATCCTTTCAAGTTGTTTAGTGACCGAATCAACAGTCTTATTTTATTTTTTTTCGGCCCTGATTCCAGGGAGGTCTTCCAATGTATTTAGCAACTCGCGGCCTATACAGTTTAAGACCTCCAACAGTATTTGTGCCACCATGCATTAAAGGGGATGTGGAGAAGCTACTTGAAATTCATCGGACCATGAGTCAAACTGAACTTAAACTTGATCTAGTTGCTCTGGATGTGGGTATGCAAACTGTTTTAAATTCTACTAGCTCATCCTTATGTGTACGCTAGTTTTGTACTGCATTTGATATCATACTTTCAGGAGAGACCTATGAAATACGTAATGACCTTGTTGTCAGACCATTCAGAACTCAGCATGTTATACCCAGCCAGGTATGCTTTATTAAATCCACTAAAGGCTACCTGTTTTGTCTAGAAAACACATTATGTTTCTTTATTTCATCATTTTTTGTTCATAAGTTTCTTAGTATAATGCAGGGATATGTCATTTATTCCATGAGAAAGAAACTGAGAAAACAGTATGCCCATTTAAAAGGCACTCAAATCAAGAAGCTGAAGCTCTCCGGTGTTGAGGTTTTATAATTGTGCCTGACTTCTAGAAGAATTGATATCTAGTAGTTTATTTTCAGAACTCATCTTTTTTCCAAAGATTCATTGCAATCTTCGTTTGGTAGATTACAGACACCATATTATCTCCAGAGATTGCCTTTTCGGGAGATACGATGTCTGATTTCATTATTGAGCCTCGAAATGCAGATGCCCTGAGAGCAAAAATTCTTATCACTGAGGTATCCTTGCTCCCCCCTTGGTGTAGTCTTATTGTTCGAACAAAGGAAAAGTGTGTTGCATGCGTCCTTGAAACAATCGTGTGATTTCCCTCTTATGTGTAATGGGAGCTATCTTAGGGGAGGGTAATATCCAACAAAAACTACTGCATTTCACAATGAGGAATGCTAGTAGCCTGAAAATTTTCAAGCAAGCTTGAGCTATGATATGCTACGACGTACAATCCTGGCATGGCCTTATCAGACATTAACATCTTCATACACTACTAGCACTTTCATTGATGCTGCACGCTTACTCTCTTGTAAAGTTCCAGATTCTTGAAGATATTATATAGTATGAAAGAAGTATATAATGTAGGACTGCTGGTGGTCAAGCCTAAGTGCCTTGCCCATCTTGGATATTGCGTTCCACTGCTTTTCTAGAGTTGTGGGGGATGAGAAGTTCTATTAAAAGCTAAGGGTTTGTGATTTGGGCCAAATGGAAGGAGTTGAAGAAAGACATTTTCAGTATATTTTAACTGACCTATAATTTGAAATTTGAAATCTGTACCTCATTGAAAAGTGATTATCTTTTACAGGCAACTTACCTAGATGAAGAAAATGACATCGAACACGCGCGAGAACGTGGTCATATGCATTTGTTTGAGGTAACTAGTTGTCACCCTCTTCTTTTTTTCTTGTGTAAAATTATCAACTATAGAGGCTGATGCCAAAGAGAACCCAAGCACACCATTGTTAGTCTCATCTCTGCAATTCTATATTGGAGTTTTATGAGCACTGCACCTTTTCTCTTCAAGGCTGATAAACATCATTAATGATTTGTTTTTGCATGTTCTGAAAAAAACGGTGCACATTTTGTAGATTTTAGAGCATGCCCAGTGCTTTCGCAACAAGGCTGTCGTGCTTACCCACTTTTCATCCAGATACAGTATTGAGGTGAAATATTGTATCCTAATCCGTTTATCACCATGTTACACCTTAAGTAACTGACTATCTAAATCTTTGCAGGATATCCGCCAAGCCATATCAAAGCTGCAACCGAAGCTCTCTGCAAAGGTTCTTGCTCTCACAGAAGGCTTCAGATCAAATTATTCATAGTATGTAACTTTGTATGTGCCCACCATCTTTCTATTTATTGTAATTTTCTGTGACACATTTAAATTTAAAATTCAATCACAAATTCACTTCTCTAGGCTTGTTGCTATCTCACGAAAAAGTTTTTTTATTTTTAGAAAGCTGTTCTAATGAAAAAGTTATGCACATTAGATGACAATGGTTGTCTAAAAGAGTCTTTACTTGTTCTTGCATCAGTTGCAGCCAAATAGCCAGCCATTATTAGGGGTGCACACAGTCTATAGGCTGTCCTGGCCTCGTAGCAGGTCCCTGAGCCTTTGGTGCTGTTATAGGACTCATGAATGGTTGGTCTCTCTCCCACACACCGGCCGAGTTTTCCCCATGACCGTTCTCTTTTCTCAATCGTTTACCTCTTTCAGAAATTCTTTTATCAAATATTTTTTCATTCCAATTTAGCCTCTCCTATCCTTCGATGTCAGCAATTCGGTGAAAGAAAAAATGTTTTAGGCCACGGTTCACGCCACAGCCACAGAAGGTGGCGCATAGATTCTGGGTTAGTTTCACGCCGAAATAGTTCAGCCAAATAAAATTGGAGTTGGAATCTGGGTGGGTTAAACTGTTAAAAGGGGCAAGAACGGATCTTAATAGAACAAGATATTTAAAGCTCTCAAAGCGACGAAGAATAGAGAGACTCAACAAAATAGAGAGAGGAAAAAAAATATGGTTTAGTCACAAGTCTGCATCCACGAGTAAAAATGAAGAAAACATTTCACCATAATAAAAAAGGATGGATTATAAGAATAATACCATTTTGTAATAAAACTTTAATCTCGGTACATCTTGTCTCTTATACTTTTCTAACTAGATAAGAAAAGATGTACATACTTGTTACGCAAAGTTTCCAATTAATTTTTTTCTCTAAATTTATCCAATTGAATTATGATCACATGAGTTCACCAATTGCATGGACATCAAATCTTTTAATTCCTCGGCTTCAAGTCTTTAATCTATCTAGATACATAATTCCAATTGCAAATATAGCCAATACATGATTTTATTCTTCTTCCTAACTAGAGTTGATCGTAAGCCGGATTTTGGGCCTAAATTATATTAATTTTAATCAGGCTTAAAATTTGATATTTGCTATGCTCAAACTTGGCCATGATCAGCTCTATTCTCAAGCCACGTGTCCCTCTTTAGATTAATTCATACCTGATGCACGACTTATAAAGCATCCACAACGTCCATAGTCCTGTAGCACCCTGCTTCAACATTCGTGTGATGGCAGGGTCCAGAATCTGCTGCATGCCAAACAGGCAGCACGGGCGGTACAGAAGGCAAGAACGCAAAACCGAAGAGAAAACTGGGTAGAAGAATCCAGAACATGACACGTGTCATTATTTCATCGGTGAATTTCCGAGGTTCGTGGCTTTACCCCCGAAGCTGTAGCCCAACCCTTATTTCCTCGCCGGCTCCTGTCGCTCCTCGCCTCTGTTAGACGCCCGAGTCTCGACCCGGTTCCAATAAATAAAACGGAAAAAAAATAAAAAGATTCCTCTCTACCCTCTGCTATTTTTGCCCCCCTTTCTCTCTCTCCTCGCCTGCTCCCAAACTTCCCCCTACTCTCACCGACATCTCAACAATAAGCCCTCGCCCCGTCTCATAACCCGCTCTAAAGCTCCGTCAATTACCCGCCAAATAGGTATTTAAACCCCCTCTCCCCTCCCCGCCCTCTCTCTCGACTCCCCCCTCTCCCCCTTGGTAGGGTTTCCTCTCTCCCCCTCTCATGCCTTCCGATCTCTCTCGTTCTCGCAGGTCCCCTCCTCCTCCTCGTCCGCCCGGTCCCCCCGGATCGGACACCCGACGGGGCCCCGCCGCCGGATATGGGAGACGAGGGCAGGACGATAGCCGCCGGCCCCCCCGAGGCCCAGGTCGCGGCGCTGGCGACCAAGAAGCGCGCGAGGGACGGCGCCGACGCCGGGGACTTGAAGAGGGTCGCGGAGATTGTGATGGTGTTGACGGCGATGGGGCAGATGAGGGGCGGCCGGGAGCCGACGGCCGCCGAGAAGGCTCTGGTGGCGGAGGCGCGGGAGAAGCTCGCCGGGATGTGCGAGGCCGTGAAGCCCAAGGATCTGTTCTCCAGGGAGGCGGTTAGGGTTGTGGTCGAGGATCTTGGGCTCAATCGGTCCAAGGATCCCATGCTGGGGTTCCGGCCTCCCAAGATGTCCATCGCCGAGAAGGTCTTGCTCACCAAAAGGAAGGTCTGCCCTGGGGAACCAATTATTTCTCGGCTAATATTGGTGTTATTTTCTCTCTTTTTATCGCTTATGGTTTTCTCGATTACATAGATCTATGGTAATTTTGTTGAGCCTTTTTGTGTGCATGTTTATGGGTTCTGTTGAAGCTGCATTAATTTTCTTTGAGGGCCTTTTGTTACCCCATCCCTCTAATCTTGTAATACTGTGAAAAGATCTCGGGTAGTGTTACTATGCTTGTGGAGTTGTCACTTAATTTAGTGGCTACAACACGACCAGTAGTCCGATAAATGGAAACTAAGTGGTTTTTTGAGACAAATTGTTTCCTTTTCTATGCAACAATAATCAGTATCCCTGTCTTCTTTTTTTCTCTCCTACCTTAGTGGTGCCTGCTTTTTTGGAAACATACATCAGCCTCGAAAACGCATCCTTATTCAAATATCTGATGATAGCACAATGGCAAGTTGTATTCACTTATTTTTAGCATCGATGTGATTATTTTCTATAATCGAAGGGAGTTGTGGTGTTCTGAACAAGGTTTGCTGTACCATTCGGTACCGAATCAGTGTGCAATATTTTTACCATACCAACACTCGGTATGCCTCGCCGTTTCGTATTGTACCATACTGACACCGTAATAGAATAGTACCGGTATGAGGTCCGGTACTGAGCCGGCGAATGTTGGTTCTGAACTTGTTATCTCGTATTTATTGTAACTTTGGACGAGTTTTGCAAAATGTTTCCAAAGTGATAACAGGGAATGATGTTGTGAACTATGTGGGAAATGCATTTGCGGCATGGTAAAACTATAGGGAAACTGCTAGTAGTTTCCTGGCTGTTTTTGTGGTGTTTTTAATTTTTTTCCCTATTTGGGGGAAAAATGCTAAATACATCTGTTTTTCAAACAGTTTTCTTGGTGAAGGCATAGTTGCATTCTAAACATGATTTTAGTGACTCTGGTTCAATCCCTCTAGTGGAGTATCAATGTTGTTGTCATGAAATGCTTAAATTTCATCGTATTTTCTTACATGGCAAAACACATCTAATGGTCTACCTCATGCATCTGGTTTTATTTCTTTAGATGGAGGAATCCAAGGAAGCTGCCATACATTCATCTTTTTCTTCATCTCAGCATCTTCCAGTTAGCTTTGGTGCAAACTTTGAACCCCACGGAACCTTGTTACATGGAGCTTCTAGGTTCCTACCCGATAAACCAAGTCAAATGGTGCTGTCTGCTGGAGGCTTTCAGAGTACTTCAACTGTAACACATGTTCCTGCGCTAGCTTCTTCTGCCTCTTCAAAGCAGCCGCAAATCAATGAAACACTTGCTGCTGTTACTCCTGTAAAATCAGCATCCAATCCACACCAGGGAGGTTCTCCTTCATTAACACTGCCTCGTACAGAACCTGGACACCTCCGGTTGGATGGACGACTTGATGGGCCAACTTATCAAACACTAGTTCGAGGTACATTCTTGCAGTCTTCTCATTTCATTTCCTTTTTTGTTTGTTGTCCAAATGTGGTTTAGAATTGAATTGTGCTTATGATGCATATACTCTTGTTCTTTTTCTTTCTTTTTTTTATTGAAGTTCTTTTTCTTCTTATGTTATGTTTTGATGCATAACTGATAAAAGTAGCCATTTATTTGTCTTATTTGAAAAGACAATTAAGAGTGCTATACATTTTACTAATGTCTGAAGTTCCCAATGTTTACAAGATGATTAAATTCTTAAAACAATCAATATGAAGAGAATATTTATTTTGAGAGATCATGTTAGCAAGCATCAACACATATATCTAGACTATTGCCTGACTTGTGATTCTTAAACTATTGCAGTCAGAAGGCTTGCTTTTGCAGGTATTTGCTTTGTAAATCATGACAACTTCTAGGCCAGAAGGTTAGCATGATTTGAACATTTTAAGATAGGCATTCCTGTTTGCCTTTTATATAGTGTGGATGCTTTCTGTGCTATGTAACGATTCTGTTGGAGTCTTTGAGGTTGCTTGTCTACTTGTGGGGCTGATGCTGGATGCATCATGAAGTTCTTCATACCATGTACTGAAACACATTTCTGAAAAATAATAGGTTAATCACCTTTAGCACTAATTAGTTCATTGCCATTTTCTGAGATACGATGAAATTTGGCATTAAACATAAATTTCTCCTTTTCATTTTCAAATTTTGGACAATCTTGGTTTCTATTGCTCAGAAGGATTCGTTTTATTTATGCTGATAGATTGATTGACTTTACATTTTCTTTTTGCAGCTACTTCTGCTGATTATATGCCATATAAAACCCCAGCAACTTCTATGCAATCGACATCTGCTGCTGTAACAAAGGTTGGCCAGGCAAATAAGTTGCCCAATCATGCTTTGGTAAAGTCTGAGGGTATTCATGAAGTTAATGCTGTTCAAAATTCACAAGCTATAAGAAATCAGGAAATAAGTTCTGCAATTCAAGCTGGACAAGGAAATTTTCTCATTGGACATCAGCCTCCACCAGGCCTCACGTTTGTTCATGCACCTTCTCCTTTGACCAACGATAATGACATTGTTAAAAATGTGCAGAGGATATTGCAGCAAAAGGTTTCTGATCATCCTAGCTGGACGCCACCATCAACTGAGTACATGAGCAAACCTCTAGTTTGCCAAGTATGCAAGATTACCATCACTGATGTGGAAAGTTTGCTTGTCTGTGATGCTTGTGAGAAAGGAACCCACTTAAAATGCCTTCAGTCTTATGGTAACAAAGGCATTCCTAAGGCCGAGTGGCACTGCCCAAAATGCTTGTTATCAAGCAACGGCAAACCTTTGCCACCTAAATATGGCCGGGTTACAAGGACTGTTGGTCCATCGAAGGCAGCTTCAAATGCAGGTGGTACTCATGCTTCCTTAGAGAAGAAAACGGAAAACCCAGACTTGAAGGTTATTCAACAGAAAATAATAGCCAATGGAAATTCTGGTGCTCCGGATCTTGCCCATGCTTCGAATATGGGAGGCAGCCATGTTGAGTCAGCTCCAGCTTCAATGATGAAGGTTGCAGAAGTGCAGTCTAATTCGCCTGCTGCTGAGATGAAAAAAGAGGATGTGATGTCTACAGGGGCCTCCACCAACACCTTAAAGGAAAATACTGGAGTGGTTTGTATCACCTCTGGCACAAAAAATGAAAGTATTGATAAACACAATGACAGAAATGGATCATCTTCATGTGACATGAAAGCAACCTCTGGGTCTGTGTTGCAGCCAAAGACGGCACTAGAGAGTTCCTGTTCTGAGCATCCCTGTGGCACTGTTATTGACAACAACAATCAGTCTCAAGTGTCTGGTGGTTCACAAGTTAGCAACGGAGTAGAGTTGCCAAGCAGTGCTGAGGCTTCTACGATTCAATGGAAGGAAATCAGCAAGCCTTTTGACAATGAGCTTAAAGAACCATTCAGTAAAAAGGAAACATCTGAAAACAAGGCTGGTAGTAACACTAGGTTGGATGATGGAGATAATTTTCAGGCAACTTCAAATGGAACGTTGGATTATGGGGATGAAGCTAGAGATTGTGGTAGGTCTTTGCTACCAGACTTGCATACTGTAGATTGGGTTGGTGATATTCTCCAAGTTGTAGACGAGAAGACATATTACCAGTCCTGTCGCATTAATGGTATTCAGTACAAGCTTCAAGATCAAGTTTTAATTGCTTCCACCTGTCAGAAGTTTGCTCCTTCAAAGCTCCAGGCAAGTCTTTACTCAGATAGTCAGATCGTACATAATTGTTCACCTTTATGCAAATATTGCCATACTTGTTTCCTCTTTCTCTGTTACATAGTAAAAAAAGTTCCTTCTTCATATTATCTTTGTGAATTCTGATGTTACTTTTGTATGCTGAGTTATCATTTTTCTTCTGTGTTATAGTCTTTGTGGGAGGATAATAACTCTAGGTCAAAGTGGGCTACTGTAGATTTGTATTACTTCCCCAATGATCTTGCAGAGATTGTAAGCCAACCATCTACCACTGAAAACAGTGAGGTGAGCCATCAGTTATTGTTAACTTGATCATAACATTTTTTAGATTCTGCTGAACTATTGAGCAATTTTTACTATTGATGGTTTGAGGCGTCAGTAATCATAATCCCTTTCAGCTGTCTCTGGAAGTAGATTTTTCTGCCACCTTGATCCAAAGGTCTCCTTTGTCTTGTCTAATGACCTTGTTATTTTTTTGATCTGGCTTGTTTGAACTTATTCGATAAGAATTCTGATCCTATATTGCTGTTAAGAACCTGGAATTGGCTTCTGAATGGACCAAATTGCAGGATCTATACCTAGAATTGGATGAGTTATTGGATACTTCAGTACCATTTTTTCAGGCCTAAAATTTTAAGAATATGTCCTGTTGTTGAAACTTGTAAAAGTTGCAATGAAGAATTCATATATCTTTTGGTTACTATCTTTTTACATCGAATACCTGATTGCTTTTTCAAAAAAAACTGGAATTAGTCTAGTTGACATCTTAAATAAAATTAGTTAGGCTTTCCTACAATTGTACTGACATAAGCTTGAAATGAGAATATGTTATGAGATTTTCTAATGCTTATCTAATGTAGTAAAATGTTGATAGAGGCTATATTCATCCACCAGTTATATCTTTCAATTTTGTATTGTGCTTTTAACAGATAGCTTTCAGGAAAATCTGCATACACAGATGAAGACTGGTATAAGTTCTATTAGAGTCGCAGCTCAGTAGTTATTTTAAAGCTTCTTGCTTCTGTAACATCCATATTAAATGTCAGTCCTTCTATTGCACTGTTTTAATTTTAAACTTTGGGCAAGTTAAGTAAACTAACTAGTCATGGTATTATGTCTTTTATTTTATCAAAATCTGAAAAAATAGCATATTATTACAAATTGCATATGATGAAAGTAATCCTTGAACCATCTTTACCTTCACCCAGATTTAGTGCTCTACCCTCATTATTCCAGCTTCCCTGAGTAAGCTAGAATGTAAAGATCATTGGTTACTCTGATAAATAGTCACAAATTTGGCATTCAAGAATTACAGAGGTAAGTAATAAACTGTCTAATTCATGAATAGTATGGAAATTAATCAAAATTTGGAAAGATTAGAAATGATTAAAAGGCTCATTAATCCAAGGTTGGAATTATGCACAATTGGGATATATTATGGACCAATGAACTTGTTTATGAGCATTGGACGAGGAACAATTAAAAAAAATAATGTTATTGGCTATTTTTCTGTGAGTATAACTTGTTAGTATTTCATCAACAAGCAATATTTAGCTTGCGAAAAGTATATTTGCTGACTTTATAATTTATTGAATAGCTTATGATTAACCCAATTGTTTAGCAATAACTCGAGGAATATCTTGCAACTAATAGGTTATGCATAGTTCAAGCTTACGGAGAGATTGGTATGACTGCAATTTTGATTTTATTTCCTTGTTTAAAAATGTTATCCTCGGAAATAATTATCATTGTAATCAGGCATGATAATCTAGCATCAGGCCCCATATGCCATCCCCCTTTATGTTTTAGCATCATCAAAGTTCCAGATATCTGGTAGCTACTATAAAAGTGTCAAAACCTTCTTTCCTTGCTAGAAAAGCTTCTTCAGATGGTAAAAGTGATGTGTACCTCTATTATCTTACCGGGACTTCTGAAAGAACAATTTGTTGTAGATCTGATCTCTATCTTTCTATACTTTTCAGAGTCTTTTGATATATTTTTCAGTTTTACTTGTTGGGCATAAATTGGATTTTCATTTTTTTTTTTTTTTTGTGCACGCGTGCTTGTGGGCTGGTGTTAGAGGGCGGCGTTTATACTCCATGCTCTTACTATTGATATGAATTTCTGGTTGCAGGTGTATGCTTCAAATAATAAGAAAACCATAATGGCTGGCTCAATATATGGTCCATGTGAAGTTTTAGACACTGACAGGTTTAGGGAAGAAAGTGATAGGAGATCACAAATAGGTGATTCTAAAAGTGGTTTACATCCAATTTTTGTGTGCAAGTATGTCTTTTCAATCCATATCTTGATATCTTTTGTAAGTAATATGGTGCATTTGCTCTTTTGGAAGAAGTAATTTAATTTTATAAATTGCTGCCTACATAGGTAAATGATAGTAGTAGTCGTGTTTTACATATCAATGTAACCATACGTTACTTAGGCCAGGTTTTTTTGGAGTCTGGCTTGAACATGAATGTCCTGACCTTGATCTGCATGACTCTGCATAAATGAATTTGTCGGGATGTATCTTGCATAGTTTAAAAAATTCTACATGTTGGCTGTATCTCATCAATGCCAATGAACTTAAACCAAATGTACCCAGCAAGGAACCAAATGTCAAAATAATTGACATTTTGAGATTGTATGTGAAGGCATGTTTGTTGATCCTAGAGTATCATTTCTATGGTCTATATATGGAAATTGCAACGTTGATGGATGAAAATTTCAGTCTGGCAGCTAGTGGGAAATTACAGTTTTAAGTAGCTGATGCAGAATTAGATAATAGTGATTATGTTTCTCAGTACCATTTTGTAGATGATTACTTGTTCCTTGTTGTCTATATCTTATAGTATATTAAAGCTCATACTTATAAAAGAAGTCGCTATCCAACTTATTGCCTATCGATTATGGAGCAGTGTTACCCGGACGCTTCAAATTTCAGGTTTTTTTTTAACCTGTCAGACACTTGGACGCTTAGGATACATCAGGACATTCCTTGACACTTCATACCACCAAATTATGATGCTACCATCATGACGTGTATACTTTTCTGGCACTTTTATGGGAACATTTTCAATTCTAAAATAGTAATTAGCATCCATTTAGAGTATCATTTCTATTTTCTATTTATGGAAATTGTGATGCCGATGAATAAAAAATTCAGTCTGGCAGCTAGTGGAAATTACAGCTTTAAGTATCTGATGCAGAAATAGACAATAGTGATTATTCTTCTCGGTACTTTTGAACCATTTGTAGACAATTACTTGTTTCCTTTGTAGGCTGTAGCCTATAGTATGTTAAAGCCCATACTTAAAAGAAGTTGCAATCCAACTTATTGCCTATAGATTGTGGGGCAGTGTTACTTGGACACTTCAAATTTCAGGTTTTTTTGACCTGTGAGACACTTGGACGCTTAGGACACCTCATGACATTCCTTGACACTTCATAGTTCATACCATCAAATTATGATGCCATCATCATGACGTGTATATTTTCTAGCACTTTTATGTGAACATTTTCAATTCTAAAATAATAATTAGCATCCATTTCACCAAACCCTTATGAACTTAAGGAGCATAGATAAGCTTATTGTTCATTACATCTTTACAGTTGCATATATAAGATACAAACGTGCCCCGGTGTTAAAAGATTCCTAGGTCGGTTTCTTCTTGACACTTGGACACTTGACACCCGTGTCAGGTGTCCAGGTAACATAATCTATGGTATATGATAGATGACTTATTCTGAAACCAATTTTTGGATGATTTTTGTAGTAATTTGATTTTAAATGGAAGAATCTTTAGCATTTAGTTTGGATTAATTTTTAATTCTTGGATTTAATAATAAATTATTTTCTTCCATAGTTGTTGTTCCAGGCATTTGGTATGAGGCTTATAAATGCTTTTGAGTTGTCTTGATGAGATATCATACTGGATTTGTAGGTTGGACCAAGGTAACATTGAGGGTGCAAGTAAAAAGAATTGGGTCTTAGTCAAACCTGATGTAGACATAACCTGACTTATCTTCAGGTCATCTGTTTCGACTGACATCAAACCCAATTGTTTGACAGGTGTTGGTGCACTTTAGAAGTTGGATTGGGCAACTCTACCCTAATTTTTAATATGATGACGTAGATATTCATTGGAATTTCTCAGATTTCCCACTAACTTGGAGTTGAAGCCTCAGTTTCGGACTTTACTTTACTTTGAGGACTGGTTGAATCTAAATTAGGTCAATCTTGGTTAATCAATGTCAGTGCACCTGCACTTGCATTCATTAAGGCTTGGAAGTTTTTTATTGTGAGATAAGTTTTTCTTTTCTCCTACTTATCAGTCTATTAGAGGTTAAGAATTTGTTTAAATGAATCAATTCTAAGATTAGGTTCATGTCATTTTGGATTCAAGCCATTATGGTATATATAACATATACAAGTGGATTTTCAATTTAGATGTTCTATCATTGTTGTTACATCAGGACATTTGGAGTGTCAATCCTGCTAGGAGGGTGATATGTGTTTGTTCAACTTTGGACAATAATGGGAAAAAGGTTAGTTTTGAAAAACCTAAGAATAACTTAAAAAGAATTTTGAAACAAATGATAACTTCTATTGCTCAGTTTATTTGGATAAAATTTGTCATATATTGGTTGGTGTATGGTTGGCCATGACTGTAAACTTAGATATACTAGAGAAGATGCTAGCCTTTGGGTTGTCATGTTGTCTATGCTTGATGTATTATGAACATATGGGTTGACGTGCGCATATCTATGTGGAGGCGAATAGGTTATCAGCACAGTAGCAGGGTGCATATCTCTGTTCTTGGATGCACATCATTTCATTGTACATTGATACATGCTGGTACATAGTAGTTTGGGCTGGTACTCTAGTTTCCCATTTTAAACATGTAATCTACCGTCCTAAATAGAAACTTTTCAACTTTAGATGGTATGGAACTCTTCCTTTATTTTTTTTTCTCTTTTTGTTAAATGGCATTTGAGGACTTGATCCCATGATCATGATAAAAGATTGTCATTATACTTCACAACAAGAGTTCAAACACCATCTAGATTATATCATGAACTAGTTATTGGCATGTACCATGCACAGGGAGCTAAAGTATGGATATTGGGATGGCCATGCTTCTTTTTTACGAGGCTATTCGTGTGTTTTTTTTCATGTCTCCTTTCCCAATATGTGTGGACTTTTAAGAGGAACCTGAAGAGTTGGGATATGGTTCCACTTCCCTACCTTTTTGATAGAAAATGGATTCTAGATGATTCGACTTTGGGATCCCTCTTAGTTGGAATAGGGCTCGCGATAAAAAGAGTCTGACTAAAATTAAGTAAGAGAAGAGGGACATGCAAAAAAAAAATGGTTGGCTTCAATCTTCGGAGTTGGGCTTAATGTGGCCTGAGTCTTGTTTTCTTTATAATATAGTAGATTAAAAACTTTATTTATGTTGTTAATCTGCAAAATAGTTGTGTAATGTTAATTTGTATATTAAGTGAATTAAATTGTTCATGAACAGCTTAGGCCCAGGCCAGTTAATTAGGAAACAAACAAGTCCAGAATTTATTTTAAGGAACAACTCATAAACGAGCCAAGCCCGAACACCCCCAGCTAGCAAAAATAAGTAGAAGCTTGGACTTGGCTTGACAACGAACTTGTTATAACTTGTTTATTTGGAAATTAGCCAATCTTTAACATCTATAGTTGGGCTCTGCTCAAGATCGAATGTCCCTGCCATTTAAGAATCCAAGCCTGGGCAACCTGAAGTTCGTCTCAGTTTGTTTGAGGCCATAAATGCCCATGTAACCTGCAATCGACACAAATATCTATGTGATTCACGATCTCAGATTTCTTTACATTAGTTAGACTATGTTTATTTGTTTATAATATCTACATGCTAATACAAAGCAATCAATATAGGTATGTCCAATGAAACTGAGAAAAAGGGTGTATTTGGGTGCCATCTGAGAATCCTTTTACAAACTTATGTATCTTCCGTGCCAATGTGTACCGAGTGTTGGCACAAGATACTTCACTCCTTTATTAAACATCAATGATCTTATTTCTTAAAATAAAAAAAAGGGAAAAGAAGTTGAAGATTGGCTAACATCAACACCATATCATCTAATTCGTCAAATTGTGTTTATCACCTTATAATTGTAGAACATGAGATTTGAGCATGGGACATTAAAAAAAAAAATCATGATGGTGAGATTTGAACATGGAATATATACTCATGATGAAGGTGTTTTGGGAGCAAGATCAGTCCATGTCAGGAATTGTGATATCTTTTACCTTCCTTTTTCTCATTTTACATGCAAGGCAAGAAATCTGTTGAGAGTTTATTCTGTATATGGTCTCATGTTGATACTTGTTGAAGAGTTGATCTTTCTTCCATTGGAATTGTCATAATTGCGAAAAGTAGAAACATTTTATATATAAATGTTGGGAAGTGGAATTTCAATTAAATGATAGACTCGAGAATAATTAAGAAGCTTTGGAATAAATCATTAAATAATAGATTTTTTTAACCTAGTTTGACGATGTTTCATTAACAAAATTATAAGTAACCACATTTAAGTCATACACAAACAAAAGTAGCAAGAAATTAGCTTCAAAATATCATATGGAGGAGTCATGTAAGCAACAAGAATGTTGAAACCTTTGAAGCCAGTTCAAAAATAGAAACTAATTTTTGAAGCTAGCTCGGATCTGGCATGAATGATTCTAGCATTTAAGGTTTTTTTTGAAGGACTAATCACATGCTTGCACAATGCATGTGATTCTTATGATTTATAAGAAGTTGTTAGGCATGGAGTTACAACAAAATCTGTTCTATATTTTAGTTAAGAGTTAAGACCTTACCTTACATGAAAGAAATAATGTTTGTAATTTATTACGTATAAAATGTATCTTTCATTTATTTAGCGTCCTCATAGAATAAATTATAGTAGTTAAGGAAATATGTATTCTTGTACTATGCAAGTACCTTTTCTGGTAAGCTACTATTCAAGATTCTTAAGGTTTTTTTTTCTCAAAACCAAATCCATGTACATTAATGTATATGATTGGAGCTTGATAAGGTTTAGAGAAAAAAATTAAGAGAATTACTTAGTTTGTAGGAGATTTTTTTCCTCTCGGGTATATTACTAGTATGATATAGGAAGGAGAGAACTCTGCATATGTAATGCAAAATCATGAAGGAAAGGGATTATGTGTTCGTTAATTGCCTATCCATCATTCACCGATGCCTTGATATTCTAGTTAAGAGTTAAGACCTTACCTTACAGGAAAGAATTAATGTTTGTAATTATTACATATAAAATGTATCTTTCATTTATTTAGCGTCCTCATAGAATAAATGATAGTAGCTAAGGAAATATGTATTCTTGTATCATGCAAGTACCTTTTCTGGTAAGCTACTATTCAAGTTTCTTAAGTTTTTTTTTTCTCAAAACCAAAATCCATGTACATTAATGTATATCATTGGAGCTTGATAAGGTTTAGAGAAAAAATTAAGAGAATTACTTAGTTTGTAGGAGATTTTTTTCCTCTCGGGTATATTACTAGTATGATATAGGAAGGAGAGAGAAACTCTGCGTATATAATGCAAAATCATGAATGAAAGGGATTATGTGTTCGTTAATTGCCTATCCATCATTGACCGATGCCTTGATATTCTAGTTAAGAGTTAAGACCTTACATTACATGAAAGAAATAATGTTTGTAATTATTACATATAAATTGTATCTTTCATTTATTTAGCGTCCTCAAAGAATAAATGATAGTAGTTAAGGAAATATGTATTCTTGTATCATGCAAGTCCCTTTTCTGGTAAGCTATTATTCAAGTTTCTTAACATTTTTTTTTTTCTCAAAACCAAAAATCCATGTACATTAATGTATGTGATTGGAGCTTGATAAGGTTTAGAGAAAAAATTAAGAGAATTACTTAGTTTGTAGGAGATTTTATCCTCTCGGGTATATTACTAGTATGATATAGGAAGGAGAGAAAAACTCTGCATATATAATGCAAAATCATGAATGAAAGGGATTATGTGTTCGTTAATTGCCTATCCATCATTTACCGATGCTTTGATATTTTTGCATATAAATATCCACTCACCAGCATGAGTTTTACGGCTTCATAAATGCTAGTGGCTGACCAGGCATATGAGTATTGTGCTCACTTGTGCACCTAAGAGCTCTTATTTAATCTAAGAGGGTCTGGAGATCAGTCATGTTGTACATGCTGAATGCTTTATTTTAAGAGGGTCTAGAGAATTCTTGCTCTAGCAGGATGCAGTGCACAACATTTTTTGAAATTTGTGTTTGATTGATGATGCAAATACTGCTGTTGGTGGGTCCGCGTGGAAGTGATCATTTTTCGGACACGAAACTAAAGTTCAAATATAGTGATCTGTTTCTTGGATCCGTTCTCTCCCCATCCTTTTGAGGAATGAAAACCAAAATTTGACTGCACACAGAGAGAGATAATTATACATTCATTCAGGAGTTTCTCATATCTAATGTTAGTAAAACTAAAGCAAGAGATTGTCATGCAAAAGTTTAGGAATCAAAAGAAGATATGGTGAGAGGAGGAGAGATTTTTCAGAAATATGATAGCATAAAGGATAATGATGTAGGGTACACATGAGAAGTGGTTTTTCTCACTTGTTACTAGTGCACACTTAGGAAATTTAATTGTTAATTGACGCTGTACTATATTTAATTATAATTTTAGTGGAGTGAGGTAACAGTAGACCCAAGAACAAATTGCTATATTTGATCAGAATTCTGAGGGTAATAAGGGATAAAGAAAGTAGGTCCCAGAGAGAGTAGGAAAGAATTGATGCTCTCGTGCTTAGGTTTCTTACAAATCTAGGGGATTACAATATAAAGGAGGGTAATAAAGCTTAAGATGTTTTTGGATGGCTTTTTCAAATATGAAGGAGAATGAAAGAAATTTAGTGGTAGCAGTATTATTCTAAAGAGATAAAAAATGTATCATCTAGTTTGTGATTGGCTAATTAATTATTAATGAGTCAAAAACATAAGAGATGCAAGAGAGGGAAGGGAAGATATGATTCTGCAGCAGCACATGCTGAGTTGGAGATCGGAGTGAGAAAAGTCACGATGTCTCTATATTTAACAAAATATGCAATAGGTGCTCTTATAAAGTTTGGTAAATAAAAGTAATGGCAATTTGGGAAGAAAATTTGACAATTGAAATCTTTTCAAAAGTCCAAAACTGTCATTTTAGTCACCCTCGATATAGTTTATGGCAAAATTTGATTGAAGAACTATATTTGGATATAAAAAGTATATTAACAATTAATGGATGAGATTATTGTATATAAACAAAATGGATTGTCAACAAAGTGAAATTTACAAGCTTGTTGGCAATTGCCAATCTTAATTCATGCTATTTTCACATTCTAATGATAAATTATGTAATTTATTACAAAATGGATTATAAATTCCATTGGTTTGATCGTGTTTCCGTAGTTTCGTTTGTATTTATTTATTTTCATTGTCTTCTTTGCCCTCTCTGATTTCTAAGAAATCTGATTTTGCAGATGGATGTATGATGAATCAAATGGCAGCTTTCAGCCTGTCACCAATTAATGTAATCACATTATCTAATCTGTGCATTTATTCTCAGCTATTTTTTCCCTAGGACAGATCCTAAAATCAGGTATGTTTTTTCTGATGGTTTTTGTTTCTTTTGACAGATTTAACTTCCACTATCAGTAGAAATATGATACCATAGTTTAGAAGACATCATAAATTTCTTGTCTGTAGGTTCCTTCCCACGCACAAAGGATTTGCTTGTTAAACTAATCCTCCTGATCAACAATTTAACTCATGTAGCAGTAGGAGCTCAATCATTAATAGTGTTACAGGGTTCTGACTAAGGTTTGCTGAAACGTACCGAACCGGTTGGTTCGAGCATACTGAACCCATCTGGTCGGTTACCGGCACGATTCATTCCATTGATTCAAATAGAAGCCCATGTGTTCGAGATCCAAGGGAGGGAGAGAGAGAGCGAGAGGGGGGGAGAGAGAGGAAGGGAATGAGAGAGAGGGAGAGGGAGGGGGGAAGGGAGAGAGAGCTCGAGCCTTGAAGCATGAAGTCCATTTTGATGTCTGTTAGAAAAAGTGAGATGGAGCGCAGTCCATTTTGATCTTGATTCGATGTGAGCTTTGGAGCGCGCTCTCTCTCTCTCCATCTCGCTCCACCTCCCTCTCCTTCCCTCCATTCTTCCCTCCCCATCTCTCTTCCTCTCTCCCCCCTCCCTCTCCCCCTCCCTCTCCGGCTCTCCTTGTGTTCGTACGCCCCAAAATGGCATGGTGCAGACTTGTTCGATGCCGAACTGGTGGCTGGCCTGTACACCCTCCAGTATCGGTTCAGTGGACCTTAGTCCTGACTGTTTGGTCCAAGATCGCAGTATAGTAGACATTTTTATTGGTCCACTAGTTAATATTGTTGGTGATATCATATGTTTATAAATGATTTGACTAGTGGGTCAGAACTGCTTACCGCTGCTACTATTTGCTTAGAAGTTGAAATCATTCACAATGTGGTGGTTACAAATTTATGGAGGATGTTGGGCTATTGTGGTGACCTTAGATGATAGTGAGCACTAGCAAAATTATGCTATGGCACCTACTCTTGAACCTGCTATCAGATAGATCATCTAAAGGCACAAATTTTTTTTTTTCAAATATCTAATTTTATATTTTTAATAAGTATTTTTGCGGTCAGCATATGCAGTAATAGAACTATGCTTGCCAGAGTTCTGCATTTTGTTTGTGTAACATATCATAGTTATCTGGTGTATTGTGTTAGTTTTGTTATTCTTTGCGAGTAGCAGACTTCATGCTTTAACCAATATTATTCTTCTTTTTCTAACAGGTATCAAAATGGACTGCTCTATGGAAGTTGACAGTGCATACCCTGTTGTATACTATGTAGTTCTCTTTTCCTTTTTGAGGGAAAATTATGTAGTTCTTTTTCAAGTTTAGGTCCTTTGCTGATCCCCTGTGTTACTTTGATCTTAACTGCTTGAACTAGCATAATTGGTATGATTACCTGCAATATATCCAAATGAAAAATTAGAGAGTACTGCATCAAAATTTCAATTGTTGCAAAAGAAGTGAAGGCTAAAAAGCAAAGATGTCCTAGCATGGAACTAGCTTAGCCCCTAAATATTTTAGTTTAAATGTGATCCACTTTGGTGAAAAGGAGGAGAAAGATGTGGTTACTGACTCTCATGATAAGCTGTATTTGAAAATTTGAATTGCATTAGTAACTGGTCTGAAATTTGGCAACTTGAGTCTGTTGTAACCCTAGTATGCATCTCCTGAGATATGTTGCTGATGCATGCACAAAGATATTAGCAAGGAACAATTCTATTTTACAGAAGGTGGTGCATGCAGGTATGGTCCATCCACGGATACTCCTCTGTTGTATGGAACTTGGATGATGGATTGAGGTTCAGTATGTTGAGATTTTCAAAGGAACCTACAACCATACACTGCAGTGGCAGCCAGATTCATATCAGTGATCTTTGTTGGAATGATCCTGCTAATGTTTAAATTTGATGTTGTCCTGCTGGTAGTTTGGTGAGTTCATGCATGTCTTGATGAAAATTGGTCCTGATTCTGTCATTGCTCAACGGTCTGGAAACATGTCTGAGAATGTAGACCTCATAGCTGGAAATGGTTTATGGGAAAGACAAATGCGCTCAAGGACCATATCAATGAAAATAAATTTTAGTTGGGATTGTGGCCTATTTTCCCAGTTGGCGTGAACTGCATAAATCTGCTATTACGTCTGTGGTTGCATAGTAGTTGTGCGACCATAATTCAAGCAGACAACTTGGCGATCGAGGTGGCAGAAACCTGCACAGATTCATTGTGGAGCTCTTTTACTGATTCTTTTTCTTTTGCATATAGCCCCTCTTCATTTATATTAATTGCAAAAGTAGTTTTTTTTTTTTTAAATTCAGAGTTACTTTTCAGTTATCATAAAATATTTGTTGTGTTTTTGCCCATTCTATATCACTCTAAGTCTTTTGGAAATTTTAACTAGAGAGCCATAGTTTAATGTTACATGTTGTCAATTGAACCCCGTATTTGAGGGCCTCAAGTAAATTGGATAATTTGACATAAACAATGCAGGAGAAGCAGCAAGCCTTGCCAGCATATTAGAAAAAGATATGAGTAGATGCGATTAAAACATGGATGGGACATTTTGAGTATCTCATGGTGTATATCATTTCCTGATAATGTAGTATTGATTTACTTCTTGAGTGGTTCATATGTGGTGGAAATATATTACATCAATTGTTCCAATGGAATATGTTTTTTTCCCATGGTGCCTCATTTCTTCATGAAAGTACTATTGATGTACTTCAATGGTTCATATACGCTGAAACTATATCACATCAGGAATGTAAATTGCTTAGGCTCAACCATTGTATCTCAAGTTCGTTAGGTATTTACAAGAAAAAACAAAAGAGAAGATATGCATTTTAAATTGTCGTTAGCAAGGATGGCATTCGCTGGACACCTCGGATCTGTAACACCGATTAAGAACTTCTGAAAAAATTGAACTAGTTGCTGGTGTAGATTCCTTGAAAAGATCAAAAACACCAAGCAGCTATAGACGAACTTGTAAGTTGCAATCTTGTCATCAGGTAAAAAACACAGAAAAGACTAGGGAGATGTATCCTCAGTCCTCACTGTCTAACCGCTGGGAGGAGGATTGGAGCTGGGCATGGGCGATCTGCTCGTAGTAGGCATGGTAGGGATGAGAGAGATTAAGAAAGGGGCGACCGGAAAGGCAATGAGGTCAGATTAAGAAGTTGGAATTAGTTAGCTTAGCGTGTGGCTCTAGAGACTTGGAGATATTTCTAATATTAATCTCAAATTAAAATTAAAAATATATTACGTCAAGTTCTGCATATATATAAGTAGTACATTTTATCAGATTGGGGAGTTAATATATATTTGTCTGTACCATGTCTCCCATAAAGATATAGTTGGCAATATTGCTCATTTTATATGAATCATGCTTGTTACAGAGTTTTAAGTAATGTAAGGTCTGATCAAGGACTTTTTTTTTTTTAAAAAAAAAAACTGATTAATAACTTGAAATTAACTTTTCCTAATATTTGATAAGAAAACAAAGTCGGCAGAGGTGTGGAATTAATGTAAATTTTGCAGTTAACGGAGTTACTGAATATTTTAACCAGAACAGTGTCCTAGAGATAATTCCCAACATATTTCACGAAGTCAAGTCGCCACCCTGCCGACTTTGCATGAAGCTTGCTAGCTAGGAAGTTATATATAATTTAAGATCTCAAAAGCGGGTTGAAAATAATTTTACTTAACGTATTTCCCAAGACTGGAAGTCGGCAATTGAAGCTTGGTATTGTAACAAATATAAGGGTTTAACAAGGAACTTGTGGAGACTCTGCGATATGATCCGCTATATAAGCGTATTCTGCCGACTTTATGAACGTATTTCCTGTTTCGGTTAACGGTGCTTTAAGATTCAAAAATACCGCTGAGCTGGCAGACTGTAGAGACTGCGATATGATCCGCTATATAAGCCCTGCTATAGAATTTCCCCATTCCTTTTTATTCCCGAATGCCCTTTGTCTCTTCGGTCGGTCGCCATGAGCTTCGATCTGGTGCTCAAGCCGTCGTGCGAGGGGTGCGGGTCGACCTCGGACCTCTACGGGAGCAACTGCAAGCACACCACCCTCTGCCGCTCCTGCGGCAAGACCATGGCCGAGAACCGCGGCCGCTGCCGCATGTGCGGCGCCTTCATCACCAAATTGATCAGGGTATGCCCCACCGCCGTGACCTCTCGCGGCGCCCTAACCCTTTCGATCCAGTTCGCCTCGTTTTCTTTTAAGGTTTTGATCCGTCTTGGAAGATTAGGGTTTTGATCTTTGGAATCCGGCTTTGTTTCAATTCGACTCATGATGGGCGTGAAACAAGATGGTATTTCGATTGATTTTTTTTCTTCAGATTAGGTTTGAGAAAAGAGTTGGAAGAAAGAAAATTTTATTGTTTAAATAAAAAGAAAACTAAAGATCATACCTATTTGATTGAGAAACAATCAAGGGAATCCTTTTTTTTTTGGTGGGGGGGTGGGGGGCGCAGAGGGTTACTTTTTCAGTCCGAGAAATGCTTTAAATTTTTCAGCACAAGAGAATTCTCAAAAGCATAAAACAGTAATTAGAGAGCAAACAACTAAATATGGGCAGCTGGCATTTTTCTCATCGATCTTGGCTTGGCTATGTGGACCCTAGTACGTAGTTTCGAAAATGGAAGACGTCTTGAGATGTATGAATTATGATGGTCAAAATCAATAAGTGTTATATGTATGTGTGTATATGATTTCCAACTTAGAATCTGAGGGAACAGATGGATGGAAAGAGTAGTCCTTAGCCCTGATTAATGACTGTGATAAGATATACGGTCTTTTGAAAAAACAAGCAATATCTATTCTTACTTTTTCAAATTATTCGTATTCATGTTCAGGTGTCCTTGAGAAGGGTTTTCACCTTTTTCCTACTCATATAGGCTCCAAATAAGATAATTAAATTGTTATAGTATTTTATAGTTGAAGAGAAATAAAAGAGGTATTATGATATTGACCTGCACATAATTCATAGGGATTTGATCTTCTTCTTTGACCTCTTGCTGCAGTTGTATCAATGGTGGATGCAAAAGATGGGTGGAATAACTTCTTTAGCAGTTATCTGTTTCAAAGATAGTTGCAAGATGATATGGAAGAAAGAAGGAAACTTGATTGTTTTGTCAATAGATGACCTTGCATTATCCTGAAGTTTAAATATATAGATATCATTTTGAGAGTCGGAGGTGTTGTGCTTGCATTTCAAATTGGCAAGATTACATGAAACTAAGAGATATGGCATGGCCATCCTAGTTAAATAATCAACAGGGACTTGGTCTTTTTAAGTCACCTTTTGTTGCAAATATATAAATGGTGGATGAAAAAGATGGGTGGAATAACTTTTTGAGCAATTGTCTACTTCAAAATAATTGCAAGATGAGATGGGTCGTTCGATCCAATAGCGTTCCATTAGATAGGAATAGATTTGATAAATACGGATAACTCTCGGATAGAGTATTAGAACGGAAAGATCCATTAGATAATGAACTAAGTTTTGACTGCGGGATCGTTTCGCCATTGTGGTTTGGTTTTAAGCCATATCCGGGGATGAATCAACAATTCGATGTGCTTTTTTTTGCATATTCTTGATGAACCATCATTTATATATAGATGTAGGAGGATTTGTTGGGTAAGTAATAAGCCACTTTGACATCACTTCATGGAGTAACTCTCGATATAATAGTAAAAGTAAGATGTGTAGGCATATCAACTCATCAAGTTCCTATTGAAATAGAATCTACACAAGGAAAAGCACCTGCCATTGTTGGTCATTAGGGGCATCTTGAAAATGTCCTAGTCGAAATATGGCTTTCAAATTAATTTCTGAATTAGTAAATGCTACCAAAGGGAGTGGCGATGCCAAGAAAGAAATCTACTTTGTAAGTCAATAAAATAACATTGCATTATGCAAAACCATTACACTTACATTCAAATCTACAAGATTATAGCTTTAGGTTTTCTATGAGTAAATCCTTATAATATTAAATAACACTCCATAATTTATTTGTGAAGATGAATGTAAATGACAATGCTCAGTTTTTCTATGAGTGAAGCCCGCAACTTTTATATTTCATAATTTCACTATGAACATGAACATAAAGGACAAGCCCTTTACTATTGATTTGGGGTTGACTACATGGATGCTTCTATACTGATGGGATTTATTGAGTACCAGGTTTTGAAGATTTAAAGGTGGCTTCAACTAGTGCATAGATTTCTTTTTAGTCTTCATTGCTTCCTTTCTTATCTGATTGTTCAACATGTGTAGTACAGAGTGCAGATGTAAGCATAAAAGCATCTAAGTCACTTTGTCTTTTTAACTCTTAGTGATTCCAATATATAGGTTATGAAGCTTCCAAACAGATCCTCAAATTCGTCTTCACCCCATGACTTTATTTGCCCCCATGTGGAAGAATACATCTCCTGCAATTGGATGAATTGGCATTAATTTGAATCCATTCATTATTCAGATAAAAATATTGACCATTCTAGTTTGTGCCAACAAATTAATCATTTAGTGGCAAGATAAATGTGAATTGCTACTTTGTTGTGTCCTCCACTTCAAACTCTTGTTGTTACCTGTCTTAAAACTTTGGATTTCTGGAAGACCTTGAAAGTTGCAAAACCTTGTTTTTTCAATATAAATTCTGCTCCGGGTCTCCTACCAAGTAAAGAAAAGGACTTCCTTTGAGAAAACTCTTCTCATAGAGTACCAAATGAAAGAAGTAGAAAATAAAAGGTTATAGTATCACTGCCATAGTTTTCCTACATGGTTGCATTCTTGGTTTTGCTGCTTGCCTCTCTCTCTCTCTTCTAAAATTGCCTTTCTTGGTAATTCAAACCAATTCGGAGGGTTGATCTTTGGTTGAAAACCAACCATATGATGCTATATTGATAGATCAAACATTGTGCTCTATAGTTGGTCTTGTTCAGATTGGATTAAGTTTGTTAAGTTTAAGCTTTTTTTGTTTGCTTGATCTTTCTGCTCATCACAAAACTAACGGTTTCGAACAAACATTCCATAGGGATCTGCATCATGCAATGTTCCATCCCTGTGTCCTTTTTCAACGTTAAGAGATGAACCTAGTAGAAAGTTGTCATAACAACCAAGCATTGCCTTCCTGAGCCAGTTTCATGATCTCCACTGACTTAGCTCATCTCCTCAGTACTCTGTAAAGATGTTTGACCTTAAATGAGTTTTACATAAGCCAGTGCACATCTTAGCATAATGTTGTGATAGGCTAGTGGTTAGCCATGTAAGCTCTACAAAAAGGTCAGAAACTTTGTTTCATTTTCAATTTTGGATGAACAACATGGGTTTGGTTTTTGCAGGTTTGGTCGTTTTGATGTTCTCACTTTAGTTTCAGCAGTTCAGTTGAAAACTATAGATAATTGGGAAAAAATTACAATAGAGTGAATGACAATATTATCAGTGAAGAATAACAAATTGGATATCAATTCAAAATTTATGTTCAGGAACTTAAGATATATTATTTCTGTTCTCTTGATTTGAAATTTTTTTTTGAATAGTTATTCTTAAAATAAAATTTCCGAAGAGGTCTTGTTCAGAATGTACTATATTATTGGCTATCTAATACATGTTAAAAGCATTGACTCTGAAATTTGAACTCTAATATATCCAAATCTATGTTAAAAAAAATATTTTTTCTCGTAATGTTTTGAAAACTTGCTAACTTAATGTTTATTTTCGGGAAAATGTTTCCCAATGTTAAAGAATTGAAGAAATGCTAATTTATTTTTGGCCAAAACTCTGATATTGACCCATTCAGGATCAGGTGTGTTTGGAACTGATTTTTTCGAGTTCTGAACAAAACTTTGCAGCATGTTCTAAACCCAAAGGCTTTCCCCTATTGGGTTTTATCCTTGTTGGAGGGTGTGAAATTATTTTCAGCCACAGTTGACGGCATTTTTGAAGTCACCTTGTCATTAACTTGCAGTCAACATTTTTAGACTTTAATTTCCTATTAAATGATATACTTTATTCAGCTTGTGCATTTTCTAACATGTATACACACATTAATCCCTATTTGAAATTTGGTCAATGAAATATTATGTTATTTCTTATACTGCTTATGAGCCCATTCTGAAGGTCATGTGATGGGAACTTATGGTTCATACATGCATCTTTTCCCTATTTCTTGAGGTTTTTGCATCTTTGGCATAAGAATTTTGCATAGTTGATTTTTCTTTGTTCTAGTGTCATTTCTTCCCCAACTTGTATCATGATTTGTTTTTTTTCTTTAACTTGTCTTTTCTGTCCCAAGATAGACTTATAAAACCAAATGAAGCCTGATATCATGATGGAGATCAATTATTTATTAATCTAGGATATATTTAAATTAAATATTTTCTGCACCATACCAACTAAGGAATTCCTTGTTCATGTTGTGGTTGGTACAACCGTGGAGTGTCATTCTAATTTGCTGAAGCCATGTAGTTAAAAACCACCTTTGGTACCAGCTCTTGACTCCAAGACCCTGGTCAAAGTTCTCCAAGCAATGAAAAATGCCCTTCTATTTGGATGAGGCCATTTATTGTCAATGCAAGCTTCATCATTTTATTCTTTGAGCTTGTTGACAATTTAGACATTCCCTTTTTTTCAAACAAAAGAATTTGTTGAAACAAATAGCAGCTATGGTTGCTATTTGGCTATTGGGTCACATCCGGGTTTGTTAAGGCTCATTCACATTATTGGTCTGGGTCCAAAGTTTTAATCAGATCTCTTCATTCAAGAACTAGGTTAGGACCAGGTATTTTATTACCTTTATCCCACTTGACATTCATGGGGTTTGGATTAGGTCTCAGTACAAGTATCAGGTGGTTGCCAGTGTTTGGTTAACCCAAAATCCCTTTATGTCCTCAGAACAATTTACTAAGAGCATACCCTCAAAAGTAAAACTATACATTATTAACTTGGCAAACTATCATGTCTGAATTGGTTCTGGATCCAGTCATGTTGGGTTCATAAAATTAATCCATATTCAATTGTTTTATATGATCGAATCGCCTTGGGTCTGGGCAGGTATTCTTCTACTAGATCCCGATCTAGGCTCAGAATGTTTTATGAGTTTGTCTTCAGATCCATTCCTGACTAGTAGGTCTACAGGTCTGTATTGTGGGTCACAGTGGCAGTCCTACTAGCAACTTAGGCTTTTCATTCAATCACTGTAAAAAGCATTGGTTATTTTATTATCATTATACTTGGTAAAAGAAAGTTCCGTTTAGAAGTTCTCAAAAAGTTGATTTCATGTCACGTGGATCTCTTTTATTTATGCACATAGGCTTTTATGCTATGTTTCTCAAAGGAAGCAATTTTATTAAACAATAGAGGTCCATTGGTAGTTAGCATTTCTATATTTATTAACCAACTTCTTAAATAATTCAGAACTAGTTGTACTTACAGGACCAATGAGTCACGCATGTCTCTTCCGAGATGGCCATATAAGTTATTAGAATTATGCTTTTCTTTTTAATTAGTTTTCTCTCCAGCTTTATTACATATGCTTTTTTGAAAGTCCACATCTTTGGTTTCATTCAAGTTTATAGGGTTTGCTCTGCTTTGTTCTTGTCCTCATCAAAGTTTTGGTTAATTTTGGGCTTGATGCTTCTCTTGGATATGATTTTTCTACCGGTGGCGGTTGTTTTCTTTCTTTGTTTGCTAAAACATTTGCTTCTTGGATGTATTCATACTAGAACAGTGTGATTTACCCACTTCAACGAAAGAAAAAGAAAAGAAAACATTTGTTTCTTTTGTCATCTCTGCAGGAGTATAATGTCCGAGCTAGCGCCAATACAGACAAAGCTTTCTATATTGGTAGATTTGTCACTGGTTTGCCTCCTTTTTCAAAGAAGAAGAATGCCGAGAATAAATGGTCTCTTTACAAGGAAGGGCTTCAAGGACGGCAGCTCACTGACAGTTTGCGGGTATGCACTAATTCCAGCCATCCTTAGCTGATTAAAATTGTAACATATGCCAATAAATGTCAAGAAGTTGAAACATAAGTAATTCTTTTGGAAGTTATGCTTGAATTCCTTAGTTGGATGAATAATGCTTGATTCAATGTTGCTTATAGGATAGATGAAATCCCCAAACATTTTTCATTTGCCTCCTCCGCCTCCTAACTGTCATCAGTCACCGTGCCTGAAACATTGATAAGGTCCCCTAACATGCCAGATGTTGCTTTTCCCTAGTGACTTTTTCATCTCCTCTCATTAAAGTTTCGAGTCTGAAGGAGGCGCCCAGTCTTTGTCCTTGGAGCACAGGTTTCTTTGTTTGTAAACTTGATGGATGACAGCCATCTCATCAAATCAAGTTACTTGTCTTGAACTCAAATATGTTAAAATTTGATTAATATAAAAATGAAATCCATAAAGAAAAAAGGATATTGAAAATTCTTTGTTTCCTCCTTAGCTACCTTTTGATAATCAGAAATCACAATGATTTTGTTATTTTAGAGAAGTCATATTATTTTATGTGTAGTTTTACATTCTTCATTATTTGTGTCTCTATGCCCTTCTAATGTGAATTTTTCTATGAGCAATGTGCTGGGGAATTTGGCCACTAATTTTTTCGTTGACACATTATCGTATGATAGATAGTCCAGACATGGCTTGATAGTTATGTTTATGATTATTGCCACATTATAACAATGAAGTTGTGGATGTTAAAGTTGGACAATTTGAAGCAATTGGAATTATAGGCTACTTTATTAAAGTTTGTTGGCTTGTATCTAGTGGAAGCTAAATAAGGTTCAGCTTGGAGTTATTGAATGAACTGCATTTGAGAGAACTAAGGAACAAGAATGACTAAAAACATTCCTGGGTAATTTCTTCTTTTTTAATCCCCTCTAACAACCACAACCCCCCTTCTCTTCTTTCTTGCCCCTCCCTCCACTCCTGGGGTCATACTACAAAGTAAAGACAACGAGTAAATGGCCCTCTCTTTTCTAGGTTCTTCGAGGAATTCTATTGGCAATTTTAACTAGTTTCTGGAGGTAAATTACTTTGGAGCTTAGTCTTTGGATAAGATGATATATCATCTCTGCAGGAGTGGAAGTTTGGGTAGATGCCAATTTGGGACATGTAAACTTGTTCATTTTTATATAGTACTTGTTTTTAGCAGTTTGACATTTTTTGCTGTGTTGCCCTTCTGTTTGACCAATTTGTATGTACTGATCAATGGAATCGCACAGGAGAAGTACAAGAACAAACCATGGGTTTTGGAGGATGAGACTGGTCAGCATCAGTTTCAAGGTCAGCTTGAGGGTTCACAATCTACAACTGCAACTTACTATCTGTTAATGTTGCATGGCAAGGAGTTCATTGCTATTCCTGCTGGTTCTTGGTATGCATTGTTCCTGAAAAGCTTTGCGTGTTCCCTCCCTCCCTTTTTTTTTCTGCTGTTGGTTTTTTTTGCACAGCATTTTCTTAGTCTTTTTATATCAATTACAGTTTGTTTCTTTTTATAGATGAGAAAGTAGTGATCAAATCATTTAGTTTGTCAAAGTGTTGAATTGTAATAGAAGCCTACATGCATTATATGAATCAACATATGAGTCGTCTTCATGATCTTGGTCACTTGCGCTGACGCTAACTGTATTTTACACTTCCGAGTAATTGTCATGTTATATAGTTGATATATACATGTTACCCCTAACATAAAGGAACTTTTGATTATTATTATTTCTTCACAGGTACAACTTTAGCAAAATTGCACAGTACAAGCAATTAACACTAGAAGAAGCTGAGGAGAAGATGAACAAAAGGAAGCATAATGCAACTGGATATGAAAGATGGATGATGAAGGCAGCAACTAATGGAGCTGCTGCTTTTGGTGAAATGATAAAGAAGAGTGAGGACACGAGCAGTGGTGGGGTTGAAGCCAATCGTGTTAAGAAAGGAAAAAGCAATGATGATGGAGATCACTCTGATAAGGGTGAGGAAGATGAGGAAGAAGAGGAGGCAAGGAAGACTAGGCTTGGACTTTCCAAAAAAAGTGTTGATGATGATGAAGGTGGTGGAAGAGGGGATGACGTTGATTTGGATGATGATGACATTGAAAAAGGTAGGATATTTAGTGGGGTTTTTTGCATGAATACCCTTTCAAAATTTATATTTGCATGTATACTCTCGTAAAACACTTGTTTTGCCATTCTACCCTTTTTTATTTTTGTTTTTGCATATGTACCCATGCTATCTAACGACGTTAAAAAATTAGCGGTGCAAATAGATCACGATCCCAATAGCAGGAGAAAAAGATAGGGACAATAGCGTAATTTTAAAATTTTATTTTATTTTTAATTAATATAAATATGATTTTTTTAACACCGTTAGAACAATCGTTATATTACGAGCATTTGTACAATAACAGAGTTTTACAAGGGTATACATGCAAATATCAATTTTGGAAGGGTATGCATGTAAAATTTGATATTTAGAAGGGTATCCATGCAAAAAACCCTATTTAGTATCACAATGAATGATTTTATTCTTGTGTATGTATTTGTGCTTGTCTTTTGGTGCTTTTTTTTAAGTCATGATATTCTCTCACTACGGGAAAAATTGTTTTACTACATGGCACCCTTGAATGTCAATGAATGTGCATCTGCTAAACAAAATCTGGGGACTGTCTTCTTGTCTGAGGCTAAGTAGTGCATTCTGTCCTTATTTTTTCCTTCATCACAAGCATACTTTAGTACATGATTATAGTTATTAGCTTTTAAGTTTTGTAGATGTTGCAGGACAATTTATCTATATTTGACCCAATCACAGGTAGCCAAGCCGATGGTAATGGTAAGCAATAATAATATTCCACTCCTAGTTTCTATTAGTAACTTCTGTTCACTTTTGACCTTTTTTTTAAATTTCCCTCCATTAATCTTTAATAGATTGATCTTATTTTATTTTCTCAACTCTAAACTCTTGTTCGTCCCCTCCACTCATATTAAATCTTCCAATTCTTTTTCTTTTCTGTAATTAGAAGTTTTAAGATTTGGGGATTTATATCAGCGCTGTTTTCTTGAAGCACCGATCTGAAATCTCAACTTTACCCTCCTTTTTGAAACTAAGCCTTACTGAGTCCACTATTAACATTATCATACAATATCCATACGTCATTTCCTGGTATGATGTCCTGCTATTCAATTTTTTATAATGGTTGCATGTAGTGTTAGAACAATAAAAGTTGGGCCTATGGACCAGGCATGTGGTGGGTTATGCAGATTGCTCAAGATGTCAGCAATTTGAATATGTGTCACTTCTTTGAATTGTAGAATGGATTGAAGCTCTCCTATGTTAGACACTCAGGCCATCAATGAATTTGTTGGAGATAATAATGACCAGAAAAACATGTGGGAAATAATCATGAGGGTGGAAGCTATTACATTAGGTTTCATCTTTTACTTTCTGTGCACATGTTTTTTTTTCTATGAAACATGTATTCTCAATATCGTGACCTGAAAATGATTAGTTTCCTAGCATGGCATGCTCTAGCATTGTCGATTACCACCCTATTTTGCCACTTACTTCACACGGTTGTATATTAAGTATTATTAACATTTGTTGTTGATCAATAAATAGAGTTTATATTTATTCTGATTTCTGAATATTTCTTCCTCATGATGCAGCAAGGAGGTATATAAAAAGTCTTGTGGTCAGATTGTATGTAATAATCTGCTTTTCTAGTGCTTTTGGAAATCAGGAACCAAGGATTTCTTATTATTGAATTTTCCCCCTTTAGGTGATGACTGGGAGCATGAAGAAAATTTCACTGACGATGATGAGGCTGTGGGCAATGATCCAGAGGAACGGGAAGATTTGGCTCCTGAAATTCCTGCTCCACCAGAAATTAAGCAGGTACATTGGACTTTAACGCGGCTCTTAGAAGCACAGCAAGCAATATTTATAGGTCAATATGTTGTAAAGTTTTGCACACGAGTTACTATTTTCTAGATTTTCACAGAAATCATTTTTCATTGAGAGACCTCCATTCTTGGTTTCTTGTTTAGGTTCCCTGTTTGATTGCCCATGTACCAAAATATCTGCCTGTCAAGCTGATTTTTTGGATTTGATTGCTTCCTAGCTTTTCTTGTGTCCTTGCAAAAAAATGGTTAAGGAGTTATTGAGCATTCTTTTTTTTCCAGTCATCCTTGCTTGTATGGTTAGCCATACCCCGTATAATACCCATTGCCTTCTAAAAAAAACCATTTTAATTTGAAGAACTTGGGTTTTTCGAAGAAAAGTAAAATATAAACATGAAAAATGTCTAAAACTAATTCATTGTTGTAATGTGGACTCAAAGAGAGAAGTTTAAAAAAGTGAAATTGATATCATAAAACCGTCGTATTTTGTATTTCTAGTCTATACATAGATATAGGGCATGTATAATTTGTACCATAACATATTGGGTGATTGTAGCTGAATGCTTCAAATTATTTGATCTCCATCGTGCATCAATTTTGATGCTGGATGAAGACCTGTTTGCTTCGGATGTTGTGCGAGCTTTATATAGTTACAAGTAAACAAACTCTACCGAACAATGTGATATAATCCTATGACTTCTAACAGTCCTGAAAATATGCGATCTAATCCTATGAGGACCCAAACTTCACTTAATCAACCAAGACGCTTTTAACTGGTATAACTTGACTCAAGAAAGGGCTCCTAACTACCTTAAAACTTACCCACTTTCCTATATAGCATTGAATCCTAACTTTGACTAAAATAAACCAGTCCTAAGCCTTTTAGGGTATGCAATAATCACCCAATAAATTTAAATATAGAGTAAAAAAATTTACTTTTTTTGGGTCTCATTTGCTTAATTTTGGTGTTGTCTACACTCAAGATTGATTGCTCGATTGTAATGGCTCTCTGCTTGATCATGGACCTAGTATATCTTCTCATGATAAAGTTGTCTTTCTAGCTACACTCGATCGCTTCTATTTGATAGAGTAGCTAAAGGTGTTGGAATAGGCCAGGGCTTGCAATATTGATGCATAACTGCCTTGTTTTTTATGGGCAATACTGTACCATATTGTTACCAAACTAACACTCGGTACCGCGGGCACAGGGGAGGGGGGGGGGGGGGGGGGGGGGGGAGTTTTGGTATGCCAAACCGACATGTCCTAACACTATACCTACTTGTATTAACACTGTACTAACTTGGTACAAGGGTTGTCTTCGGTACTGAGATTGCAAATCTTGAAATGGGCATTAAAATCTGCCGTTTATGGAGCGAGCTGCATATGTTAGTTGGACATTATCCTAACATCACCCCAATAGGATGTTTGCTGAGAGGAGCAGCACATTACACAAGACCTTATCAATTTGGGTTTTTCCAATTAAAAACCTAGCCATGTATATTTGACACTAGATCAAAGGTTACAACATCGAGTTTCAAAATTATATCAAACAAGGGTTGGTATTGTATGCAGGCATTGTATCGTGCACCGTATCAAACAAAGGGCATTAACCGATGTACTTTGATATGGCCAGTTACTGCAAGTATGCCTCCATTTTTTAGCCTTTCTTGTGTTCTATTGTATTAATGCTGCTATTTTAAGAACCCCACGGGAAATAGATGCTGGTAGTTCCAAGCTTGTGTCTCAACTTAATTCCCACCTTGAAATGGTGTAGAATGAGTTAAATACTTACTAAAACCTCATCTCGAGTGATACTGGTACTACTCAGTTCAGTCTGGTTTGGGACTATATGGGCCTACTTCATTGTCAGGCCCGATTTCTGTGAATCTAGGGCATATCGGTCCCTTCTGCATTGTCTTTGGGTGGGTCCAGTAGTAACTGGTGGTATGAACTGCATTCCAGACCTTCTACTAGATGCTTGTAGTTGGAAAATTCTGTCATTCCTCCTTTTCCAAATGCACCCCCCCCCCCCCCCCCCCCCCCCCCCCCCCCCCCCCCCCCGCGCGGGGAAAAAGAAGAAAAAGGAAAAAAAAAAGAAAGAAAGGGCCATAACAAGTTGGAGGGATACTGGGACCCAATTCCTCCATTTCGTCTAGCCTGGTGCAGTTCTTTCCTCCATATAACCAACCATGGAAAGGACAGCCATTACTAATGGCCCACCCTTTCTTAGGCAAAAACCTCATCTGTGTGGATACTACTTTTAAGAAGCAGACACATGAACATCCTTATCTTCCCAGGTACAGCAGGAGTCTGAAGTGCTCTGGAGAAATTCTTGAAGGGAACCTAAAATTCTGCAGATATGTCAACTTGAAGTTTTCAAACGTGTCTCTAGCACAACTATAACATATGGCAAGGGTTGGGTGCTTATGTCCAATTATGCATTATGCATGTGAAGGGATAGTCAAAAACTATCATCAAGAAGTAATTGCAAATTGTGTTGCCATCCAGACATTGAGGCATAGTACTTACATGGTAAATTTTGAGCGCACGGCAGAACCAACACATGTTCTTTCAATGCTGTATTGCTTGAGCTAATGATTATGATGACTTATAATGATTACATATTGCATTTAATCTTTTTGTCCTCCCATCAGAAGATATAATAATGTATTAACACCTGTATTTCGTAGTTATACATAAGCATGGAAAGTACTGCTTTGAATTTATTCATTTTTTTAATTGTGTATCAAGCAGATGCCATGTCTATATATTGAGAATTCATTGGTCGCCCATATGAACACTGCCATCTGCTATCAGTATTCATGCGGACTAAACAGCAGTTTCTGAACATTTAAAAAAAAAGCAGTTTTGGTTGAATTGCTAAAAATGCTTAAAATGGTTGTGTGACTGAAGATTGAAGTCCACCCTAGCTAGAATAAGTCCGGCCGCTTTGAGTTGCTTATACTTGAATGGATTAATATAGTTTCGCATTTACGTTCAAGTGATTTTGGGGTAACTATGATCTGATAATCTGGCATGACAAAAATACTCTTGGTTTGAGTTCTGCAGTTTTAGCCTGGGAGATTTTATGCATCTATTTTTACTATAAAAATTAGTTCATGTGAATTTTTGTTTGTTATACTTAAAAGCAGGAAACCTTTTTAGTAACTTGTCTTCTGCTTTTATTAGAGTTAATTAATTATTTTTTGTAAGATGGTTTTTCTAAGAATAAGAGTCACTTGTCATTCAAATTGCGAAGGTTTACTCAAATATTGTAATACTCTCAGGATGATGAGGATGAAAATGAAGAAGATGGTGGATTGAGTAAGTCTGGAAAGGAGTTGAAGAAACTGCTTGGACGAGCTGCTGGACTAAATGAATCAGATGCTGATGATGATGATGAAGATGATGATGTAAGTGCAGTTGACCCTTTAAGAACTCCAGAGATTTTGATAAGTCGGCCTTTTTACATCGCATGCACAGCATATTTTGGAGTCCAGATTGCAATGTAATCTTATACTAGAACTGATCCTGTAATATGTTTGGGGATTTTAAAACCCTAGGCTTGCATGCGTTGTAATTTATATTGTTCAATGGCTGCAAGCTATTTATATTAAGTTCGTTTGCTTAATTATGCTGTGAAGATATAACGTTCTGAATGTCATTGAGCTGTCATCTTCTGCCAAATATTGCATGCTTATCCCATATTGATGCTCGCTATTTTGCCCATCCAGGATGATGAGGTTGGCATGTCACCTGTGCTTGCTCCAAAACAAAAGGATACACCTAAAGATGAACCTACAGATAGCAGTCCCTCAAAACCAGTACCTCCTTCAGGATCTGCCCGGAGCACACCAGCTGCATCCAAATCATCAAAGACAAAGAGGAAATTCGGAAGTGAGGAGGTGAAATCTTCTAATGGTGCCCCTGCAAAGAAGGTCAAGATGGATAATGTATGTCTTGTTTGAAATTTGGATCTTTTATCTTGTGATCCCTAGTTTACACAAAAGACCACTACATTGCTATCATATCTTGCTTGCTTGACTAAGAAGCCATGCTTTCTTTGGTTAGGACTCAAAATCATCAGGTGTTAAGGATGAGCCTCCCACTTCCTCCAAAACTAGCATGCCTGGGAAAGCATCCAGTTCCACATCTGCTAGAACTGGACCAACATCTTCTGTGGCTCCGGTTACGGAGGAGGAAATTAGGACTGTTCTTCTTTCAGTGGCTCCGGTGACTACACAGGACCTGGTTGCTAGATTCAAGGCTAGACTAAAATCCCAGGAGGTTTGTTGTTTCCTCTCATTTCTTTGGACCATATAATTGGGGCAAGGCTTGAGAATTGTTGTTAATAATTATCTTCATATTCTTAGAGTTTTCTATACTGTACTTTTTTATGCATATTCTTGTCAACTCCTTAACTATAGTTGTATTTTTTAAGTACCAAATACAGCACTTTGCCCTTGAAATGACTGAGATAACCTGATATCTTAGCCAATTTATTAAATCGTGTATGAACTGATACTATGATACATTAATATATATTGACGAAGATAGTCCAAGCCAACATTAAATATTTTGTCTTGTTTTATTGAGTACCTGATATCATACTGATTGATATGTTCACTGAGATCTTGGCCAGGATGAAAACCATGGTAGCTTGATTGGCCTGACCTACTCCCTGGACCAGGTTTTGGCTTCTTGAGATGGGCATAGTAGCCACTCTTCCCTGAGCTTTGTTTGAAATTTCCAGTTGAACTTGGATGTGGCTATGGCTTGTCCCAGGCACAGCCATCGGCCCAAAGTCTCCCTTTGATATCCAGACCATCTATACATGTACTAATAAAGTGGTTATACGCATTGGCTGGTATGGAACTGGTGTCAGTGACAGTGTTATTCACATAATCTGGTGTGAGAACATGGTCAGATTAGTTATTCTGTCACACCTCGGATGAACAATAACTCTTTTTGTTTCTCAGGTCAATTTAACATTGTTGTGGCAGTGGAAAAACATCGATCATTTTAGATTTAGTAGTAGTGTTGCATCACTTGGGCTTCCGTTGTAGGCTTGACAAAGGAGTTTGAAGGCTAACTTGTATTTACCAAGTGCATTCTTATAGATCTCTTCTCGTCCGATGCACTCTGTTTAGTAATATCTCTGTGAATTCCTATTTGATCCAGGAGTTATGATGCCTGGTATTAGCATTAAAAATCAGTTGTTTTGCAGCGCCGCTTGCATTCTAGTTAACTGCTATTTTTCTTTTTTCTCTCTCCCATTTTCAATTTGCAATCTTTTGCATTATTTTTGTTTCCTAATAGATGGATGCATTTATTACTGCAGGATAAGTCAGCTTTTGCAGATATTTTAAGAAGAATATCAAAAATACAGAAGACCAATGGCCACAACTATGTTGTGTTGAGAGAGAAATGAATTGAATATTACCTGTACGATTTATACTGGTGTTGATCTTTTGAATTGTGGTAAAGATTTAAATGGTTAAGAGCAGGATCGAGCAACCTTCTTCATGTACAACTTTCTGTTGAATTTGTACATTAGTACAGATACTCCACTTTGAATAAGTCTCTTGTATTTTGGATACAGAATTGCCTGCCTTACGAGTTGTGCATCTTTTAAGGTTTCATAGTTTGGGCAATGATGGGTTAAAATACCGTGTCACTTTCTGTCGATACAAAGCCTGAGATGGGACATCTTTGAATTGCAAGCAAACACAATGGATAAGAGTGATGCAATGACAAAAGTGGAGTCCGTTTACAGGACAAGCGAGCATCCTAGGTGCACACATTTCTCGATCCAAAATAGAGCTGCAAGCCTGCAAGAAGGTCGAGCTCAGATAGGGAACGTGCTTGGCCCCAGTGTTTAAGTTGTAAAAATGCCATGCTCGGGGTCTGATGGAGCTATTAATTGAACGAGTTGGTCAATAATCAGTTTTTTGGTTAGGGCCTTCTTCAGTGTCTTCCTTGAGAGTTATGATGGGGAGTACTTCAAACTGGGATCATGTTTTAGAGGGAGCAGAGTCTGCACTCATGGTAGTATTGCATTCGCGCATGCCCTTGTGTGCAACTATCAAACAGTTTTTATGCTCTTTTGAAGTGTTCTTATCGTATCCTTCCTTTGAGATATCAAATTCATATGCAGAAATTTAAAACAGTTGTTTCGACCAGCCATGAAAGCTCAAATCAGGACATCACAGGTACAGGTAATTTAAGAACGAACTCAACAGTGTCAAAGGCGAAACGATGCCTACGGCCATCCTCAAATCCTTGGGAAGCACATGAAATAGATCAAAGCCGACGCGAACCACATCAGTGATGAACCCTGGTAACAGTTTGAACCAGAAGGCTTGGGCCCTTCAGCCGCGGCTCGAGCAACGTCCTCCATCTTCTTCTCCTTTTGTGCTGCTGCCTGAGGCTGCACTTCAACATGCAGTTTGAGACCATTCTTGCAGTTGTTCGGATTGCTGCTCGTGAAATAGCGTGATCCTTCCACATCAAGGCTCACTTTGGTTAACCCTTCTGTGAACATCTTAATGGGATTGCGAAGATCGCATGACTCAAATTCCTCCCTGCTACGCAGCTCGGTGATGCTTTCTTCAGCTGCAGAGTATGCGAACCCTGAGAATATAATTTCCATGAACCGGTTAAACTTTGTAGTCTGGCTTAGTTTTAAGAAGGTTGACCATATAAGGTCTGTTACGTGTATGCCTATTCTCATGGAAGCTCCATGCGACATTATTGTTCTGGGAATAAACTTGGAAGTCTTGAATTCTATTTGGGTATTATTTTTTATCTAGACAACTGCTTTAGTTGGATTTGAACAAAACAAGAGTAAATTGGCTGACTGAATGTAAATTTAACCAGTGATAGACCTATCCAAATCTCCCATATAACAATCCCATGCACTATCATAGAATAAGCAAAACTGACCAGATTTATAAGTTCTTCGATTATGTCGAGATGATTTCATTGTGTTTAGTTGAATAAAAGGGTCCATAGAACTGGCAATCCCCCTTGAATACGCGTCGCAAGTTAGGTCTATGCGTTGCACTCTATCAATCTTAACCAAGGCTATCATGAGTTTATTCAATGAGATTGGAGACTTCCACAAAATACCATGCACGGACACAGGACACTCGAGGAAGCAGACCCCTTGCTTACTTCCTCTCATAAGTTTTCAAGAACCAATAGAAAAGCATACAACCTTGAGCAAAGAGTCTTTTTGTTTACTTGCTTCAAAATGTGCCGAGGATAAGCGAGACCCATCAGTAAATCGATCGACAGTAACATGTTCGATATTGAAGAATGATTTGAGCAGGTGGTAGGACTCGAAGATTTGGTAAATATCCTTAGTATTTCATGTTCAAGAGTGTAGAAAATGGATGTTTTAAATTATTATGTCCCTACACAGGAAAACCAAATCTAAGAAGCAGTACCAACAGACAGGAACGACGATTTAACCACAAACAAATGACACTAATTATCTATTACGATGATTGCACAAATATATTTTAAGAATATTGTGATTCATAAAACGATCGAGTTATTATTTGAATAATTGATATTTGGAAATAGCCTGAAAAAGCACTTGGTTGAAAAAAAAGTTTCATAGTGAAGGATTACAAAACAAAAGAGCAACATATTATGATTGATTTCAATGTATGTTCGTAACTGCAGTAAGAAACTCCTACTTGAAGGAATTGAAAAGAGAGGGGAGAGAGAGAGAGAATAAGAAGAAGAATTGGTCTTACAAATCCTATCTCCAACCCTGAATATCCTGTTAACGGGCGAGGCAGCAATGTCAGTAGCGGCGTCCCACCCAGGATCACCACCAACCACATGGTGAACCCCTTGTGTTGCTCCACAAGTCCTTATTCCTCCCCCTCCATTACCTAGAGTCGCTAATACTACCACTCCAGTAGCAATGGCAACAACAACACGGTGCCATAGCAAAGCAGCCATAAGAGATGATAGATGGAGAAGAATGGAAGGAGAAGCTAGAGAGAGAGAGAGAGAGAGATGGAGGGTGAAGTGTGTGCTAAGAAAGGCATATAAATGAGGAAATGAAGATGCCCCTCTATCTCACCTACTTTTTTATGTTCTTACCATTCTCAGCAGATGGTCCTCCAACTTAGGGAACGGTAGGTCTTTGCCATAAAATAAACCATGGACGAACATATGACTGTTTGATTTCATTTTTTAAGAAAAAATACTCTTTTTCTTTGTGTGAGATCTTCTCTCTGAGAATGTATTCACATAGAAGAAATGCGCAGGAACCCCAAAATTCATAGCGCGCAGATTGCAACACAAAGCACTATACCATGCTGCTATCAGAAGATGGACGGTTATCATACAAGAGATTTTTATGGGCCATACATAACATACTGTTGATAGTCGTCCTTTAATAGCGACCACCAAGTATGGTACAGTATTCTGCGGTGTAATTCGCGCACCATAGAGAATTTTAGATCAAACTTGCAACGTCTTGACTCACAAATTCTCGTATGTGACGTGTATTCTCGGTGTATTCACTGCCCAAACTTCTTTAGATGACCTGTTACTTTTACTATTTAGCACGAGCGATTCAATTTGATTGTTCGGTGCGAGGCAATTTAAAACAAAGGGAGAGAACAGGGTGACTGCACTTGCAAATTTTAGACCCCATAACCTTGAAGGTATTTCCTGGGTCCCACCTACCTAGACACGTTATTTAATGCTGAGGGTTGATTTGTCCTTGTGCTCAAGGTTAGAGCTACTTTGGCATGAGGTCATCATGGACTCAAAAGTGCGAGACGATTGTCAATATTCCTGATTCGGCCTGAATTCTAGAACCTAAAAAATGGATGCAGGAAGACAACCAGCCCATAGAATAGGATAAATGTGGTTGGATGACGATATTGGCTTAGATTTTTAATCTGTGTTTGTGTTTGTTGAGAGCAAATTGTAGCTGACTGTGTGATCTCTGAAGCACGCAGATTTCTCCAGTAATATCTTAAGGGAGGAAAAGCCAGTCAGTCGAGGAAAAACACATGCGCTCAAAGTTTCATGGATTCTTTCTGCTTCGAAGACTGGATAAAAATCAAGGAACTGGATAAAAATCAAGAACCTAGTTCTTCACACGTTCTCATTATCATGGCGGAGTCTGCGTAAGGAATAGAAACACTTCATTTGTTTTTAGCATTATCACAACATCTATCAGCTGTGGTTTTGTAAATAAAAGTCCCTCCTCATCCCATTTCTTGAGCATTATCATCACACCTAGCTTAGAAGTCCCATCTTTTCCTGTATATCATTTGTCTCACCAGCTCCGTCCCACCACCAACGTTATTTATCTCTGTTTAATTCAATGAAATCCATATTTGTAAAGAGATAATTCCATCTTCCATCTTATGAACTTGGAAAAAATCTGTAACACTAGATTTTTAATTTTAAAGGTTTCGATCTTAGCCTCCATTCTGGCGCTATAGAGCATTGTGCAAGTTAATCATGCATGTAGTAATACATGGTTTACACAGAATAAAACTTGAATCCCAGAGCTCTTAAAGTTTTTGGTGTAACTAAATATGAACAAAGTAGTGCGAAGAACTCATTTAAAAATATTAGCTAGAGGATATTATTTAGATTTCTTAGCTCTGTATAGATATCTAAAATCTGCCAAATATATAGCCGATCTAGAACTAAACATACGTCTTCCTCCCTTAGTGTAGAGGAAAGACGCTTATGGTTGCACATCGAACCCTCGGAGATTGTTTGTGATGTTGCACTCCACTGGCATTCGAGTAATCAGCCTTGAAACAAGGTGAGTGAGAGGAGCCACTCCTCTAGAGTTGGCTTCTTCTATATATATTCTCAGAATGGTCCATTTCTTTCTTCTGCTTGCTATCCTCAGGCGCTTGGCTTCAATAATTCCAACACCGAGTTCTTCCTATCCACTGAAGTATCACATCATTAAGTCGCCGATTTTTATTACTTCTATTTATTTGTTTTATTTTAAAGTAAATTGATAGCTGGCCAACAACTTTTAATCCCTATTGATTGAAATTTAACCCATACCCCAAGTTTGAAAATTTCTTTAATTCCTAACCCCCAATGGCTGCACACATTTATTTTTAAGTACATACGTAATTACAAATAACTGTGCATATACAAATATAAGTAGGTGCAGGAACAATATAACTATATGCAGCAAGAATATAGCTGTATACAAAAACTAATATTAGTATGTACAATACAAGTGTAAGTGTATGAAAATCTTCTATAAATATGTGCAGAACTAAAAATTAAATGATAATGGCCGAGGGAATACATGTTCAAGTCCGGTGAAAGAAAGGGCCATATATAAAAAGTCAAAATCTAGTCATTGATCTACATTACGCTATGTGCTCCTAATTTCATCAGGATGAATTATACCCCAAAGCTCATTGTGAAAACTTGATAGCTTGAATTATCAGCTTTCAAATAAAAAAAAAAATTTTGCAAAACAAGGTTTTCATGATTTCCTTGCTCTAAAGTACACTGCTTGGGTTGGGTGATGTTGGCAAATCTGTTATGCTATAGCTGTGCAGGGGAATGCAATGAGTCTGCACCCAAACCCACACATGGTCAATTATGGATTGGAGCTCCGCTCAGAGATCTACAAACTTTGTTTTGGATGCAAAGGTTTTTACCGTGATCTGGATGATATCATTTGGAGGTATCATTGAAGCTAATGCCATTGTGTGATTGATATACATCAAGATACGCCATACCGGCTCAGACTAGACAGTACAGAGCATATTGTACCACACCAGCTCGGTGCCGATATTTGGTAGGGATGATGTATCGACATTCGGAATGTCAAAAAAAAATTTGTACCTTACCGATACTATATTAGTGTGGCACTAGTACAAGATCTAATACCAAGATGATGAACCTTAATGCATATAATTAAATTTAAAGGTGCTATAAAGGTGCCGATTGCCAACATATATCCTCTGAAGTCAGAAACAGGAGTTTTGAATTTAAGCGGTACTCAATGCCAAAGTTTTTTTAGTTGCAACTGACATCTAAACCCTCGTAGCGATGATATGGAGCATAGTTTGTTTAGACCAGTGCCACCTAGAAATGTAACCAATATCCCCTACTTCCCGTTCTTTTCTAATGATTAAACCACAAAGGGGAGAAATAAATAATGTTGTTTTGTTTAGTGTCACGGGGGTGAAAGGAGGCCGGAAAATAGAAAGGCATAAAATCAAGCAAATGCATGCTCAAGATAGGGGGGCAAAAAGTTCCCCTGCTTCTGACTTACCAATTATCTACGCACAAGGCAACAACTGAGACTAAGAAAATTAAATAATCCATTATAATTATGTAGAGTCATCAATTAGAAGTTTGAGAACAAACAGAGCCTCCCCGTAAAGGATGACTTATTAAAAACCTCTCATGCAGAGTAATGAACAACTTCACCCAGTTAGTAATTACTCTCCTCCATTACATAACACACATCAACCAACTACACAAACTGCTATTATTGATCTTACTCGCATAAGCTACCTATATCATACATTTTGGTTGAAGTCATGGTGAAGCAGGAACTGGCTCACTGCTAGACACAAAGGAAACTGCATCCTCTTTTGCAATGGCCACAAAATTTGCCGGAGCCACCGGCCGTGGTGATTTGGACTTGCTTGTGGATCTGGAACCATTGCTTCCACTCTGATTGGTGTTCAGGGATAATCTTCGACTGGCAGCGCCATTTGATGCACCTGCATTTGCACGAGGGCCCACAACCTTCTTTGGACCAGGAGGTCGGTTTGGACTTGGCCTTGAACCAAAGAGAGACTCTTGTTCTGTATTTAGTTGCTCATGGAAACGCTTTTGATCCTGGCACATAAAAATAGTGAATGATTGAGTGAAATCTGTCGATACTCATTTAAGTGGTAAGCTTACACATGTTTCTATACTGAAAACCATTTACATGCCATACGACCTCTAGTCAACTTGGAAAAGGTTGAAGTCATTGCTTCAGTTAGGAGTATCATGACATTTTCAGTACCCATGCAAGATGGACTAACATGCAAGAGCCTGGAATCTAGGATATTTAAGATATCAAAACGTAACCAAGGCCTTGTATTGATAATGACTTCATGCAAGAACCCAGTACCTCAATAAAGCATTGATAATGTAAATTTTAATAGCAACGATATGATATAATCACCATTTTTCATGATACTAGAAAGAGCAAATACGAGTTTATGTTTACCCGCATTCTCCGTTTCTCTTCCTCTCTTTCATGCCTGAGCACAACATATTCATCTAGCATTGCTAGAAGTGGAACACCATCATACATGAAGGACAAGCCACGATCTTCTTCCCATGTCCTGGTCTTTGCCACCAGAGTATCAACAAGAGCTAGCACAAAACATTTATTGGATTAGCAATTGGGTAAGCAGAGTAAAAATATCAAACCTTCAATCACCCATAAAAAAAAATGGAGTCGAGCCTTCCATAGCTTTGATGACAGGATATCCTATTTTGGTTTTGATTGGTATAAGAAAGGATTATGTTAGAGACATGATAGTGTAATTACTTCCTGAAAAAAGAATTGCACTAGCCCACTTTAAGAATAAATCTATTTGATTCCCATTGAAAAACCTGATGGGCTTTCATTTCAAATGTACTCCTTTCCAGGACCTTGACCTTACTCAGAGACTCGTACAATCATGTGGAAAGGGGCTTTGCCATAAAAATTAATGCCCGCGCATAAGCAAGACTCCATCCATGCCCGTAAGGACTTCACCTCACACACAATTATGTATGCAGTTACAGGTGCAATGGTCGCTTATGTTATTCACAGGTCAGCCCTATGAATTTGCATAATAACATGATGCATACAAGCATACAGAAAAACATGCAACTACAAAAGAAAGATACTGGTAGTCCAATGGCTTTTTTGCACTTTTCCTCTCTGCCAGTCACCCATAGTTGGTAAAGGGCCTGAGAGTTTCAAGAAATAGGTTTTGAATTATTCCCTTTATTAATAAAGTGAATTGTAGTAATATTTCTTGATGAAATTTCTTGACATGCATTTATGGCATTTCTATGTGGCATTAAGTACCTGGAATTTTATTAACCAAAATACGAGCTTTTTCTGCACGCTTGAGGTTTAAATGTGCACCTCTGCCTGAGCTATACCTGTTTTCATCCTGAGACAGAAATGTTAATGTGAGAGAGACAAAATAACTGAATGCACTGCAGGAAGTTTGTCTATGCTACATTCGTATGGACATCTATTTCCTTGTAAGAAGAAGAAACCTATTTACCCGGTTGTAGTCTTCTAGCCAGCTCTCTTCTTCACATGCTGACATCCATCTCTCTACCTTATCTAATATTTCCTTTCTGCTCAAGGCCTCTTCTTTGGCTTCCAGTATATGATTATCCATGTCAGCTATTAATTCTGACGGTTCGACATTTCCCGAGTCAATTAGAGCGATTATTCTCTCCCGGGCAGCCACTGAGTCAATTGCTCTGTGAGCACGGGCATAAATATCTTCGAGTTCGCTTTGTTTCTTTAGAGCTATTTCCTTCATCTTGCTGAACTTTAGCTGATCTAACCTTTCAACTTCAACTTCAGCCTATACATAAAACAGCAAGCATGGACAAGGTTCAGCAGGACCAAGAACATTTGCATATACTGGTAAAAAGTATAAAATGGTAGAAATTGTTTACTTGTTCAATCAGATCAAGGGCAAGAGCTCCTGGCACAGTGACTTCATCTACTTCAGCAGATATATTACAGGTCACATGATCAAACAGACTCCGTTCTTCCATAGGGGTATCCATCAGATTCCAAAGATCAGAAAGCTGAGTTGCTAATTGTTGAAGCTGAGTTTTGAATAAAAATCGGTAATCACATCCATATCAAATAACCATAAAATAAAGCAAGTAAAAGTTGTATTATCAGGGAAACACATATGTGTAATAACTCTATATAAATGCCAAAGAGTTACCGCTGCATGAGCAGATGAGTTTTATATAATGCTTCTTTCGGTTTTACTGTAGCTCTATGATGCCATCTTAATTTATAACTCAATATATAACCATGATAAGGCAAATAATTCCAGCTCATTCCATTTAGCATTCAAGGTCATCTAGAGCATGGATATTGTTAAATTGATAACAAGGATATAACATAAAGTTGGAGTTGACTCCTCCTGATGTGGAGCTGAATCTCAAATTAAAAGAGGAAATGTGTATGGCCTCCATGCATTGCATTCAAGATTAGTCACCCCTGGAGAAGATAAATTCAATTCCATAGCCCATCCATTTAAAATATATATAATTCTTACTGGAGAGAACTTTAATTCTGCAACCTAAAAAATTTAATAAAAAATTCAAAAAAAATATTCAAAAAAAATGAGGTATCTATAGAGCCAAAAATTTAGACTGGTGTTGTCTGTTGGAGTTTGATAGTTCAAAGGAGCCCACTGAGTTTATAAGTGCTCATCAAACTGGTGGCTAGAAGTAATATTACTAAGCTCTCCTCAAGATATCATAAAAGTGCCACTACAACTGGAGCTCTCTAAGAAATCCAAACATTTCGAAAATGAATTTTGTCAATAGAGACGTTAAAATGATGATTTCCTTGCTTTCCTCAGCACCACAGGCAATATCTTTGACAAAAAGACAGCTTTTGTTGTACAGCATCACATGAATCAGTTCCATTGTAACCTAAAAATTGGGCTTTTGGAGATAAAATGCCTTTAGCATCACATTTGAAATTCCATCTACAGGCTAATGACTTGACAGATCTTCCAAATAGGAATTTAAGAAGATGAATTGCTAATAGAAAGCTATCTAGATTTTTGGTTATATGATTCCCTTCACTCTAGTACAATGATTTTCTCATCTCTGGCATATTAGGATGTGCTAAGAAAACACTTTATCTCCCATTTCCCACCATCTAATTGTAGTTCCTCTCTAACAAGAAGTAGACAAGTTGAACACTCAAGACATAAATCTAGCATCCCAAAAAATATTGAAAACAAATATCCATTTTTGATAAAACAATGTGTCCTCTCTCAAGTACTTAAGTCCACAAATTTATATAAATTAGCATTAAATACCGAACTAAACAAACCTAAATAAGAGAAAAGGCTCAAACAAAATTGGGGAGAGGAAAATGAAAACTGATATCACTTAAATGATCTCCAATAAGTCTTGAGCACATCTGGTACAATCTATGTTTTTAACTCATATTGAATGGAATTGCAGCATATCGCTGAAAAAAGAAAGGAAAAAAGGCTTATGGCTAGGGTGAATACAGAGGACTCATCAATATTGCTGGAACAAATGCATACACCGTTATTGTATGACAACGATATGATAGATGCATACAAGATGGCAAGGTACATATGTAAAGCATATAGAGGTGGATTATAAAAGAACAACAACTAAGGCAATTTAAAGCCAAATTTGAAAGGAATGGAGTTAAGCAGACTAAGCATTATCACTTTGTGATGTAAAACAATCATTAAGCATATGTATCTTGTGGGGACAAAAAGGCAACTAATGTTGATTGATGCCTCAGAAAATGAAATGAAATGACAATCAAGGTATTTGACAGAAAAACCTTATGATTCTCCGTTCAAATCTTTCCATGTTTTTTTTTTCTTTTCGGTGGGTTCCAGAACTAGAAGCTAAGTCTAAGAATCGCCAAACTCTGCCATTGGGAGTCAAAAGTTCTGCAGCAGAATGTAAAATTAGAGTACAGACATATGCATGCATCCGCTGTCGATATTCATTTTCCTTGCTGTAATGTTTACCCCAATGAAGATTCTACAAAAGATGATTGTCCACACAAAGGCCTTGATTTTCCAAATCTTGCTTTTTCCAACAGTAGTACTCAATGGTAATATACTAATATCAATTTACTACTTACAGAAGAAATGTGCATGTTTATCTGCATAGCATGAGACATGGGAATGAAAATTGCAAAATATGATGGGACGAAATATGGATACTAAAAGAATGAGGTACTATATAAAGTTAGCAGCAAAAAAGTTGCACACAGAATATGTGCATGACTAAATGTATGACACAGGCAAAATGTAAATGGTTGTGCAGTATTATAAGAACGAAGAGGATCAGGAATATGTGAACAAGAAGACACATAGGAGTTGCACTGAATGAGTACAGATTGCAATGGAATGGGCATGTGCAACAAAGACTTGAGATGTCCCAACAAGAAAGGCTTGAATTCATATTGACAGTTTACATGTAGGGGAAGACTTGAGAATTTCTATATGAAGTTGCATTTAAAAAAAGTTGGCAGTCACAAAGGATATACTTGCAATAGGAATGCATGGCCAAGAATTACCTACAAAGCTGAAACCAATAGTTGGGTATGACTTGTACAGTACTTTCCACACTAATTGACCTACAATATGACGTTAGTGCCGCATACTATATAAAATGTTCTTCCAAAAAGCTATAGAAGATAAAGCACCAATAGCATGCCCATAAAAAGTAAAACTAAGTGAAAAGATTGAATGCAAGAAAATTGCAAGAATTACCTTTTGCAGTCTCATCTTTTTATCTTCTTCAAGTGCTACAACTGTCCTAGCAAGCTTTGATAAGGTATCATTACTAATGCTCTTGGATTGCGCACCAAGAAAGTCATCTAAGCTGGGATGAACTTCAGTTATAGTACTGTATAAATCCATCCCTAATACAGCACAGAGATCATGTACTGTGCTTACAAAGTCAAGAACTTTGTGCAGCCTATCACTCTGCCCAAACAGCATTGCAGATGTTAGAACATATTTTGTGATCTTAATAAAATAAGTTCGCATGACCAACATCAACAGAAAAGCCATAACGAGACCTTTTCTTTTTGAAGTTCTTGAAGTTGGGTTTGGTACTCATTTAACTTTTTCAAGGACAAATCATCCTCATCAACTGTAGGTGTCCCCACCAGTTCTCCAATTTTTAAATTGCCAGCAATTTCACCACATATTTTCTGAATTTGCGACTGTACATCAGCAAACTCCTTCATCCTCTCCTCCTTCTGCTTGCCTAACTGTTCCAATGCTGGTGCTATAGCTGCCAACTGCTCTTTGATTGTGCCAGATGACTTCTCAGGCTGTGGTACATCGAGAAACAGCAGTGAATTAGCCCGACCTAACGTTTAATTATACAAACTGTATCACATAATTATACGTTTAAAAGTATAATACGTTGTATTATACTTTTAAAAAGCAGTGTATGCATGTGTTATGCTTAGTTCCATATAAATTAAAGATACAACATAACAATGTCTTACAACACATCTTTCAAAAGTAGACATCAACAAAAAGTGCAGTGCAGTAATTACAGAAGAAAATTCATCATTGGCAAGATCAAGATATGAGTGATAGATTGTCTGAAAACATCAATATTAACTTGCTCTAGGCAGAGGGATAACCATATAATCAGTAATAGCCAACTCCAAAAACCCAATGAGGGGATGTTTTTGAATACATGCATAAGATGAAACAAAAATGGCATGACCATGCATAAAGATACATCTGTGTTACATGAATGTGGTGAGCGGAATGAGCTTTGGATGAGAAAGTTGGTTAGAGAAAAGGGAGGGGGTAGGTTTTTTTTTTTTGTTCCAGAGACATGGAGGATGCAGAGGTATTGGGGGTTGAGGGTGTTATCGGTTATGTAAATAAACATTTATATGTAAATATTAAATGGTTTGGTGCAACTTATTATAGGTAAAATTCAAAACATAGTCTGTAGAGTGTAGAGATTGTGTGTTGACATTTGATTAATTAAGCTAAATTTCAAGGTTACATTAAGTGCACTGCTTCTTACACCCAAATGAACATCAAGGATGAAAATTTATTCAACTGATCGTAAAAAAAAAAGGAAATACAGTTAGATGCACATGATCAAAAATTTTTAGTTATTCAGCACAATTTTAAAAATATTATAAGATATTTATGTAGTCGTTGCTAGGTGCTGGCAAAGGAAGATGATGATACTGAATTGTAAAAGAATCAATCAACAAGTGCCACATCCCATGATTCAAAGTGTTGGTATATAAGAAATTAACACCAGGGAGTGCAATTACATATTGTTAAGAGAAACAACAAATGCAAAATTAATTTTTACTCACAGTGTTGACATTGGTCTTTTCTCCAAGGGCAGAAAGAAGTCTCGCAAGCTCAGCTTTCGCATCATCCAAGCTCTGCAGAAGGACATCCCTTGACCTTGAAGCATGATCAACTTTCCTCTTGTAGACATCCAAACACTCCTGGTCTAGTTGAAGAAGCATTTTATCACGTTCCTCTTCACTCTCACCAACTTCATCCCAGATTAGCTGAAACAAAAGGCGAGTCATTTGATCAACCTCATTCCCTCAAATTGTGGCATAAAAGCAGTGACGTAAACTGAATTACCTGCAACTGCTGCAGCAAAGATCCACAGGTACTTTCACCAGATACAGGATTTTGGGTACCTGTGATTGCCATCTATGGCTCAATGTGACCTGCATTCGAGGAAGACCTAATAAACAAAGTTGCTGCAGCTGCATGGAAGTAGATGGGAAAACAAAGAAATGAGAACCAGATCTATATACCTTAGTAAACCAAAAGGACAGAGATCTCTGGCAAGCCTGCAAATGATATACTTGCTTGTCAGGTAAAATTCAAGATAATAAAATCACCTCAGGAAAATCAAGTTCTGCAGCAACAGAATGAAGCCAGAACCAGTTACTAATCTAAAGCTAGGCAAGAAAAATGAACATATTAACTAATCATCCAAAATATTCATATTCTGCTAGCACAAAAGAGACCATGCTTGTAAGAGAGGGAACAACTACACATGTAATGACCACATAGAACATTCTTCATTGAAAGACAACCGTCCAATTCTCATCAGAAGGGTAGCACGGCTGGGCCCCACTGACAACCAGCTACGAGTCCCAGCCCGACAACCATACCATATGCTATTGAAAAAAAAACTAAATTTGTTGCTTGGATCGCAAAACAAATTATCCTATTTTGACCACACTGACGCAAAGACATTGAATTCCGTACAGCATGGTATGCAAAATGCCAAAGATTGGAGATCAACATTCTTAAGGATCATCTCGATATTAGATTGCACGTCGGTGGCTCATTAATCTCAGTTTTACAATTATACGCCCAGTGGTTCCAGATGGCGATACCATAAGCAAGATTTTAAGTCAACATTTTCGGTTCTTGTGAATTTAAACTTACCAGAGGGTAAAAGAGAATAAGAAAAGACAAATTCATCAACAAATTGATCCAAGAACAAGAAATCCCACAACGTAAACCCTGGCCATGACCAAATTTAATTCTAAATTACAAAAATGTACTAAAAATTCCGTGAAAAAAATAAGAGAAATCAAGATCAACTACAAAAGCTTCAAACCTGCTCCAAAAACTACGCATCAAAGTTGCATCCTGCTCAATCACAAGATCGAAAGCAACAGAAACAACATTAGAGCATTTCAACAGCAGAAACCCTCTTTGCATCAAAAACCACCACCAGAGCAACCCAAAAAACCACATCCATTGCAAATATATCATGAAAACATCGAGATCTCGATCTCCACCAACTCGAGATCAATGTGGTCAGAAAAAGGCAAAGAAGAGTAGAAATTCACGAGATCACGAGAAGAAAGAGAGCTCCAGCTCGCCAAAGCAAGGGCAATGCGAGAAAAACCGCTGGAAAGCTCACCTGGGAGACAACTGCAGAGCTGGGGCTTCGAGATCTTGAGTTGGGATCCGAGGGATCCTCTGTTTCTCACAACCGAAGCAAAATGTGATCAAGAGGGGGGAGAAAGGGGGAACTAAGTGGAGCGGAGCGCAGCAGTGGCCGGAGCGCTGCTTCTCGGACATGGTGCGGATGCAAAAGGACCGATTGACCATGGTGGAACCGGTTGACCTCGCATGTGCCGGCGTTCGCAGGCATTCTCTTCACCGTCCACGTAATGGAATCCAACGGCCCGGTAAATCGCGACGCCTCGTGCGTCGCGCTTGATGCGACCAGCCACGTGACACGAATCCCGGGAGGCCTACTAAACGCGAAATATTTCAGAATCCGATATAACCAGAACCCAACTCTGCACCCCAAGGCTGAGTCACAGGTAAAGTAGGGTCCACAAGCATAATCACATGGGGAAACCATAAAACTAATTTGAACCAGTTATTTTGGTTTGGTTGGGACAAATTGTCCATATTTGGTCTAATTTTGGTGTAAAATTTTTTGAAACTAAAAAAATCAATTCAGTTTTAGTTTAAATTTAAAATTTTAAAAAAAAATACTTAAATCGAATCGACCCACATATATACTCGTGTACTGGTCGCACCCAAACTGAGCATATCTACACACCCAAACACCAAATACCCCAAATTCTCACTATCAGGCTGGGCCATAAGATTGATAAGGATTATTTCTTTTAAAGAGAAAAAGGCATCGTGTCAATAGTCAATGTGTGACTAGGGGTGGCAATCGGGTCGGATCAGGCATAAACAGGTCGGGTCAAATACAGGTCGGGTCAGAAAACTATAAATCTGAACCCAACCTGTTTATTAAACGGATCAGGAATTGCAAACCTGAACCTGACATGTTTATTAAACAGGTAACCCGACCCGACCCGTTTAACCTGTTTAATAAACAGGTAACCTGTTTACCCAACCCGACCCGACCTGTTTAACCTGTTTGCCCAACCTGACCCGTTTAACCTGTTTAGACCTGTTTAATCTGTCCAACCCAACCTGTTTAACCTGCCCAACCCGACCTGTTTAGACCTGTTTAGACCCGTTTAGACCTGTTTAACCTGTTTAACCCGTTTAATCTGTTTAACCCGTTTAACCTGTTTAGACCTGTTTAACCTGCCCAACAGTTAAACGGGTTAAACGATTTAAACGGGTCAGACATCTAAAACCCGTATCCGACCCAATTAATAAACAGGTTAAACGGGTCGACCTGTTTACGACCCGAATCTGTTTAGGCCAAACCCAAACCTGTTTATGGCGGGTCGAACACGGGTCGGGTTGGCGGGTCGGGTCATATTTTGCCACCCCTATGTGTGACTAAATGGAAACAGCCTTTTAAATTTTTCTATTAGGTTCCTTCCAATCTCATCTCTCTAACCAATCATCAATGGTCATCTAGAAATCTACTAGACCCTCCTCAAACCCAAAGCCTCCTCCTTTTCTCCCCTTCCCTCTTCTCAGCCTTAATCCCTTCTCTTTCTTATCCTCTGGGTCTCTAGGTCGCTCACTTTGGTGTTAGAAATGAGATCCTACAAGTGTTTGATGACTCTCCACATCATCGTCACCTCTATGCACCTCAAAAATCATTCCTAGCCATCGGCTCCTTTTGTTGTAGTTGGCTCTCTAAAGGTAATGTCCCAAGCCTTTTGGTAATTTGGAATACTAAGAATTCTTAGCTTTTATTTTCCACCCAGTTACTTTACATTTGGTTATGAATAATTCTTCGACTTTTGAAATATTATTTGATGGTTTCTTTTCTTCTCCACTTCCACCAGCACAAGCCATGTAGCCCCAACACATCCTAGATCCTCAAGTAGAACCATCAAAAACAAACCTATTCCATAAATATGTAGGCTGGAATTTTTCTGAGTCGAGACTTGACGTCATATATAGCCTTTTGAGGTTGTTGTCCCCGTTGAATATTCTCTTGCGACGTTGTGGTCATAAACCGCCGAGGTCCCGATGTACCACCACAAAGTAAACCGAACCAAATTGATTTTTTCGAGGCAATTTAAATCAATTTTCTTATTAGGTCAGCTTGGTTTCAATTTCAATTTTAGAAAACCGATTTAAGTTCGTTCAGTTTTAGAAAATAATCTTAAATTGACCTGATCCGCATCATACATACCCCTACAAACATGATCGTGAAGTAGATGGTGATAATTATTGTGACTAGTGATTTATAGATAATAGTCCTTGCATTTTCTATCTGACGATAAGTTAGTAACCACCTTAATATGTTTTGTTTAGCCTTAATCAAAAGAAAATGTGAAAGAGCAAGGGCCTATACAATCCTCTCAAGTCATATGGCAATTAAACTATTCGAACAAATGCTTTGGTAATGACCTTATAGCATTACTATAATCAAAAGTATTAAAATTATTTAAAGAATCAATAACTTTAATATGTTCTTATATATACATTTTTTTTTTGCATGTTATTACAATGTAGACGATTCATGTTTCTATTTATACTATAATTAAAGAGCAATGGTGGTATTTAGAACAATTTTTTAGTACTTAAATTAGATATCTTATTCATAAAGATTATTTTTAATATAAAATAGGTTATATTAGTAATCAGATTTTTTAACCAAATTGGTCTCCATGTAAATTTCATACCTAGTTACTCGGTATCATGTGCAATCTTGATAGTGAATTTTGTTTTCATCCTTCTGATTATATAATTTTTGTTAGTTTTTATTATTAAATTTTATTTAAAATCTGATTTATATATTTTAAAAATTATTCAAGTTATATCCTTTAATATATTTAGTTGTTGATTTAATATACTTTAAAAGTAAACATGGATACGTTTAGTATGCAATTCATACCTGGCATCCATTACCCTCCCGTCCGTCAACCGTTAGCAAACCCGTAACGTGACCGACACGCCGTAGGCAAAGAGAGACCACGGGATGTGAACCGTAGGATATAACTTCTCCACCAATCTGATAGCGGATGGCCGCACACTATGAATTAAGATTCGTGCCACGGATATGATGACGAAGCTTTTGGGGTAGAGCGCGGCTGCGGGCGGTGGCGGTACCTTGTGACTTGGGTCAACTTTCTTTGGGGGGCATCATCTTTGCCCTTCTGTGGTTCTGATGTGGTGGGGGCCACGCTGGAGCGCGGCACGTGGTCAGTCCACGTGCTTTCGTACAAGCCCCAATCATAGGCGTAGGCCCACGTCTTTAAAGCAAAGGTACACAGGTTGATAGAATTTTGACCTTGTTCGAACCGCTGGATTTTAGCCTAAGCCCAGCATCCGGGCAGCAATGAGATCTTATAAAAATTGAATGGAGCAAGAATTTATCAATTCGAATCCATCTATTTATTAAATAAATTTAAGTTTTAAATTTAAATTCAATCTATTTATTAAGTATGTAATCGACCCTATTTATATAATTTATTTATTAGATAGATCAAGTCAGATTAAATATATTTTTAATGAATTAAATGAATTTAAACAGATTAAATATGTTAAGCTGATCGAATTAAACAATCAGAGCCAAATTAAGCTGTACATATTAAATAAGTTGAGTAATGTTCTAACTTAATTATTAAATGGGTCAAAACAGATTAGGTGGATCATAAATTACCATCATTACTTGCATCAAACAAATCCTTTAATCAACATCTAAGGAGTTTTGTACGGTATGTCCAGCATGATAGGGACGGCTGGTCCCATGTCTCCCAATGAGAGTAATCGAGTAATGGATAACAGAAACTTAACAGCCATGCATGGTGTGAGAGGTCATGTGTATGTTTGATTATTGACAATTTGTTTCATGATTCACTCTATCGACGACGCATGCTCGATACAAACTAGGAGGCATGGGTATCAGATGTGGATGAATTCAGGCTTGACCGTGTTAGCTTTCAATGCTTGTATGTTTGAAACAAAAATGGAACTTGATCATGTGATTAAATAGGTAAAGGTGGCATTGGCATCTATTTCCTTTGCTCTTTTCCTCTCGTGTGCTCTCTTCCTTTCGATCCTGCCAAATCCGGTGGGAACTTCTCAAACAAAAATTTAGAGTATTTTGTAGGTTTATGGAGCCTGACAACAGGAGTGGCCCTATGCATTCGGAGGCCTAAGGCAAATTTACTAAGAGGGGCCTTTTTTTTTCTATTTTATCTTTGAGGCCTTTTCTGCATTTTTGCTTTGTGATATCTTTTTTCCACTTGAATTGATAGGTTTATTTTGTGTGGGCTACATACTTAACTTTATTCAAGTTAATATGACTGCGGAAAGACTTCCATTTTCCATAGTCATGTAAGCAGAGACTCTGTCATTAGAAATTTTCAATTTCTTTGAGCAATTCACCTGAGCAGGAGTAATGGATCAATGGGACCGACGACTTCCATGCGGACTGGAATTGTATTGCCTTGGGAGTTAACATTTAATTTTTCAATCCTAGATGAATCCCAATAGCTCATCTGTGCTCAGGTGATGACCAAGCTAGAATAGCTAGTGAGATGCACATGGTGGATCATTAGCAAACAACTTCTTTGTTTTTGCAGTAATTGTCATTAGAAAATGGCCACTGCAATCTTGGATTTTTCTCCCTTTTTTAATGCAAGGGAAGAAAAAAAAAGTTGCATGCCAAATGCACCATACTTACTTCTCTCCAGATAGTGCTCATATTAATAACAAACACTGCAGAAAAAAGGATTACCTACGGCCATCGTTGTCAAAAACTAATGTTGATAGCTAACTCGGTGGTCTCAACTCATATTAAAATTTTGCCATTCATATCTTTCAAACCTTCGACTTTCTCCCACCTTTTCTCATTCTTGTTATTTTTTGTAAACAGTTCTATATCTTGCACTTTCCGGCATACTTTGCTTCCCAGTTTACGTTTTCTGGAGAGCTTTATGGCATGGAGAGTTACTTACATCGCAGATGACTGCCCCAAGCGCAAACAACGGGCATTAGGTTGCCGGGTCGATGAGGAAATCCTGAATCAATCATATTGGACTTTGGCTAACACCAAGAACCAATGTCATCAAATTGACAACAGTCATCTCATTTCTTGCATACAAAAGGCACAAACTTGGTTGTCAAACGTCACCAGATGTTGCTGCTGACCACTCTAAACTAGAAAATGTTCATGGTTTCCATCTCAAAAATTAATAAGGTTACAAGTGCCCAAACACTTTCAGTACCTCCATCCTAGATTAACAGCAAGGTAACACAACAATCAATAACTCCTGCAAAGCTCCCTTCCATGATTTCTTCTGTTATAATAAAAAACAAATGCGAGTATGCACCTTCACTATTTACTTACATATCATTTCAAAATCAAGCCCATCAGTTTATACATGTAATCGCATCCAACGCGCATAAACAGACTTGCCTTGGTATCTACAGCATATGATTTGTTTAGGAACTAATGTGATTTTAAGCTAATGATCACTAGACTATAGAAACTTCCAAAGAAGACTTCGCAAGCCACAGCAAGCCAGGATCATTCCTTTTCAACACCAAGTAAGTTTCTGCTCGCCCAAGTTCATCTGATATGACATCTTCGCAGAAGCCAACCAGAGTGAGAACTTCCAAGGCAGCTGTTAAGCAAAATCATATCAATATAAATAATACCAAGCAAATCTAACTTCAGGCCACAGACAAAATTCGGTGGTATAGAAATGTAAAAAAGTAAATTCATAAATAAGAAATAAATAAGTAGATCGGCAAGGTCCCAACCTTTATAATTTGCCACATTCCTTTGGAACTGGGGATTGGCCTACAAGTTTGAAAAGAATTAGCTCATTAGTAAAATGTGCAAGCTCATGGAAAGTGACCAACTAAATCTCCAAATATATGCACGGTTGGATCTCCCTCCAGAACAGCTCGGAGGAAAGATAAGATAAAATAATAGGCAAGAGTACCTTTCTTAGTCTTCTGAATTTCACCTCATTAGGGTGATCTATCACATTCCTATGAGTAAATATAACAGGGTCAGAAAAATTTCCAGAGAGATATGAATCGCACATGATGCAAGTAAGATAAGAATACCAGATGATCTTGAAAAGTGTTTTAAGCGCCGATGTAGCCTCTGCAGGTGTCGCTTCAGATCTTAACATTTCAATGGCCCTCTGAAGACGTGTACAAATAGCAGCTACAGGCTCTTCGATTCTTTGTAGTTCTTGGTTGTCCAAGCCACCCATATGGTCATGTGGATCAAGCTCAGCCTCCAAAGTTTCAGTTGCCTGCAGATCTTGAGCGCAAGGTTCCATAATGTTGCCAGTTTTCAAAGCCATTTCCGTAGCGTGCTCATCAGGATCAGGTTCCGCAAAGTTCTCTCGCACATAGGTATATCCCATTTGTTTTGCATCCTTGATTGTTCCAGTAGCTGTAGGAGCATCAGGATCAGGTTCAGACATATTTTGGCAATTCTCGCTCATCTTGTTTGGCCTGATATGATCTGAACCAGGTTCTTCAAAAGATTTCATAACCTCACCAACAAGGGAATCATCTGGATCAGGTTCATCACTAGGCACCAAAGAACCCACAGCATGGGAATCATCAGGATCAGGTTCAAATATCCTTCCATTATCTAAGCGATCATCAGGATCTGGCTCACCATACTCATCAAGCATAGAAGATTCAGAAGAGAGATTACTGTTGTCCATGATGAAATCAGCATGCATAACATCATTTTCCATAGCTTGTGCATCATCTGGGTCAGGTTCAGCATGTTTATTTTCCAGATCGCCTTTTAGCTCACCATCATCAGGATTCGGTTCAATTGTTGTCAACATTTTGTGGTCATTATTCAAAGAATGATGAGCAGTTTCTTCGTCTCCCACCAAACCAGTAATAGAGGGGGCACTTAAGAAACGACTGTAGGCAGCAGCCACAGATGAAGCACGGACGCTAACCAATGAATTAGATGTTCCTCCAAGCTTTTGACCTTTATCATTGCTGCTTACTCCAAGATAAAGCTCTTCCTCATAATGATCAGTGATCTTGTGACCGCTCAGGGTGTGACTTCTTGATTTTGTCCAGTCTAAGCTGGTAGCTTCTTCATTCAACTGTATCAAAATCAATATAATTAGACAAAAATGGTGAAATATGCCCATCTATATACTAAATCCAAAGTGTGCACACCATGACTACCTGTTTATTTAGAGCAAAAAAGTTTGCATCATGTTCAGAATACACCATGTGTGCCTGAGATAAACAAAAGATGGCGTAGCACAAGAGAAGGTGGATGAATAACAGTTTTGAGTCATGAAAATAATTATCAAAGTTAGTAACAACTTCAAGTTGCAAAAATGAGTTACATACAAGTTCGTGCAGCAGAGTTCCCTTGATGCTTTCGTATTTTCTAAACCCTTTAAGATTGTCAGTTCGAAGACGAAGCGATATTTCCTCCCCTTGATTCTGCACCAACCAAGGGAAACAAAATATCCAAAAGACGAGTTAATGCAATGAATACTATTTTTCTCATTCTTGTGATCCAACCCTTATCACCATCTACTTTCATTGAGCTATAAGCAAATGATGCGACAAGATTTTTACCTTATTGAAACCTAGAAGGCATTTCGGACTGATGCCTACATATCCGACAGGTGCCATTTCAGTCATAATTCCTACCCGCCATCGATGCTAAGAGAATAGCCGAAAGTATCTAATGTTAGATGCTATACCAGGGGGGAAAATGATGAATAAATGTTAATCTGTAAGGGACAGCCATTACCTTGTTCATGACAGCAATAATTCCAGGGTCACAGGCAAGCATGTGCATTCTTCTCAGTGCCTCTGAAGGTGGAGGATTCAACTGAGGTAAAAACAGTAACCAGTCAAGAAGAGTGGCATTGCCATGAAATAATTTTCCAGATTGTTTGTCAAAGCCTTTTTGAGAAGAATTAGTCAAGAGAACCAAAGATGAAAAGTCAAGCTCCAGAGATTTGTAATCTTTATTGACTACAACAGATTGATAGCGGTCTATGACCACCATGACCAGAGAACCTAAAGAAAATGAAGCTGCACCAATTATATTGTCAGTTTACAGCTTGAGCAAATAAGAATCAAACCTCAATCCCTGGAATGTTAAGCGTGCGAAAATCACAAAAGATGTAGGATCCTTGTGGAAGTTTCAGAGAAACTTGAGGCTTATTCAGCATTCGTTGTCTCAGTCGCTTTTCCTCCTCGTCAAACCCAAGTATCCTTAAATCTGGCTTCTTACCATTTTGTGAAACCTCCTCAATTTCATCATCAAAAACACCCATCATTCTAATGGGCTTTCCCTGCAAAGGAAAAACAAGCCAGCATATTGCATTTTTCAACAAGCAGCAGCAGGCAAACATAGTTGAACGTAGTTACATGAATCAGCAAACAATAAAATTTAATCACAATTAATTTCAGCATATATATATATATGCACATTTTTTTTTATTCGTAAGATGTAACCAATATATCAATCAATTTAATATTCAAGATTGTTTGACAAGAACAAGATTGTTTAAATTCTATATACCACAGTAAATCACTAATACTATCACTGAAGAGTGAAGATGAGGACCAAATCTACATACAGAGTACATACCAAAGGCTGAGGGTTTCATTCTGGCACAGAAGTGGAACAGGTTGATCAAATTGACCAAGATCAGTATTCATTTATTAGTTGCTTTTAAAACCTCAAACTGAATACATCCATTGCCAACTACATATATTCATTTCCTAAATAGCTTCATGTTTCTTCTCATGTGTACCCTTTTTCATAAAGCTCAGAGTATGTGAGAGGGTACCTTGGGGGGAAAAAAGGGTTCCCTGTGATCTGACAGATAAAGTATCATACACAAGCATGAAGATAGGGCAGCTTACAGATTACATGCATACAACTCAAAGGAGTGTTCTACTCACTGCTACTCAGTTACCCATCCCCTATCTTCTTTTTTTTTTTTTTTGGTAAATCGGCATCTCCCTATGAATTGCGAGTACACCGTGAAGCATCAAAATACAAAATACGGGCTAGGCCCTATCTTCCAAGGGCCTCATAGAGCTTTCTTGAACAGGATAATATACAACATCAACTTCAGGTCTAGAAAAGACAGAGTCAAAGTTGAAAACATAGATAAACTCCTCCTTAGCAACATGTCAGTTAACCATAACAACAAAGCATGGAACAAATTTAAATGTCAGCAACCTCTTTTCTTTTCTTTTCTTTTTTTTGCTCTGAACCAAATACATTAAAATATGAACTGTATGGTGTGGGTGAAGTGTAATTCTTACCTCAAGAATAGAAACTTCTTGCAAGCTTAAACTCGAGTGGACATCAGAAAATGGAGTAATCAATTTCGACCTTTTGTTGGTAGACTGTGGAACAAGAAGCCTCATAGTATCTGGTTTGACATTAGTCAATATCTGAAGCTTCTGCCCAAGCTCTCTGACCTTAGAGTGTTGGTTCACATCCACCTTAAGCTCCCTGCCCCTCCAAATGACCAGAATATCACGTACATTTTGTTGTTCCATAATGCACAGAAAGAGCTGGCTGTAGATGTACTCTACAATGTGCAGTTGATATTGGTTTTTATCCTAACAAAATACCATGAAGGAAGAAAATTTAGTTAGACTGACTATATTTTACAAAAAGATGAGATTTAGTTGTACACTGTAAAAATTGTTGTAGTATGCATACCAAAAACTAATATATGTACCTAATCAGTGCATGATCCGAAAATCATTTTTGATAAAGATAACTCGATGACCCATCTAATATCTGTTACAAATTAAAAAGCATTCATACTACAAGGCATGTGATCAGAAGATGGAACCGAATCGCTTAAATTTATGAAGGTTTCAGAGTTAAAACCTGTGAACTAATGTGAACTATTTGCAATATCTTATGGCAAGCATGAGAGAATGATATTTTTCATTTGAAAGTAGGCTATATGCAATGCTCATAAGTGCTGGAACATACAAGGACTAAGGATGAAAATGCTTTCATATTTATGAAAGCAAGCAGGCATATAGCTTGGAAAACTGCCAGGGAAGTAACAAAACATAATAGGGTAAGTGATAGCCAGTCTAGAGAGAGAGAGAGAGAGAGGAAAAGAATGTGGCAGTATCCACTTAATGGAATTATCAAAATTAGTTAGAAGGAACTGATAATTAAAAAAAAAAAAGAGCTAGATGGAGTGCAAGTCATATGTATAAATTTGTGATGGTAGAATCATCTTGGATTACTGGTACACAAAAATTGGAAATTTGTGTATTCAGAATCTTTTGCGGCCAAACAAAAAGGTCATGAAAAATCTGGGTTGAATGGATTGACCCACTGCCGTGGGCTATCTACAAGGACAGCTTCATTGACCAGACAGACCCCACCCTACTTTACATGCGTGGAGATACATGAACACTCGTATTGAGGAAAAAGTAAATGGTGCCATGGATTGGTTCACCAATTTGGCAAGGATCAAGAACGTGAAAGGCATTTGGAGTCTTGCTTTGAAGCATTCCAGCAAGATATGCTGCTGTATTTTTGAAAGTATAGTTGTTGTCAGCATGTATTAGCTGTCTGAGTCAGCTTCTTAAACAAATGCAATTCATAACAGAAATGAAGTGATCAGGTGATTTTCATGGTCTGAAGTTGCAGTTTACTAAAAAGAATCAGTTTGGTTCTCCCATGATGAACTTGAGGTAACTGGAGTATAGAAAAAGAATGCAGAATCATGAAATATGACAAATGAGTCAGTTACTGATACACTTCCATCTGTTGCCTTATAAGCTAAGGGATTTAACTACAACAACCCGGAGAACAACACGCATCTGCCTCTTGCACAGAACCAAGAATACATTGCTTTCATCAAATTTTGCTGCCTTAGGCAAAAAGAATTAAGGCCCTTTCGTCAAACAAAAAGCCTCTTAAGGAACCTACAGAATGACTAGATTCAGGATTATATATCACTTGACATGGAGAAGTGATGTTTCCACATTCTTCATATGCAAATAATGGATTGGTTCATACATTACAGAGTTACATTCTCACTTCCACATTACCACCAAGTGCTACCAAGTTCTACGAGATAAATATGTGATTAAAATATATATTATTATTTATCGAGTTAAGTTGCCAAACTTCTTCCATATTTTTTCAAAGTTACCAAAAGTTTTTCCGAATTCTAAAATGTTCAACATCGTTGAATTACTCCGGAACTCCGAACTTCTAAAGCTCTCAAGCAAATGGGGTTAGGAAAACTTTTGGAATTTGTGAAACGAATTTCCAGAGATTGGTTGTTTTTTCTAAATTTATCCACCTGGATCAACGAAACTCATTCACACTCCACAATAAGACCTTCGAACAATAAGACTAGGTGATACACATGCCATGGCCCTATCTAACATGTACTTGATTAAGTGCATGTCAAAGGTTGACCAAAGGAGCAAAAGGTACGACATTGGGTTCGGACTTATGTCAGTTTTAGAAGGCTAATGCGGGAGCCAGTTTCAAAAGTCTATCTTGATCATGTGTGGCTTTCTCCTCAAATGGGGGAAGATAAGCAAGCCCTTTAGTCAGAGCATGGTAGTGGAAAGGGTTGATGTGATGCTGGGAAGGAAAGAGAGAACTCACCCTTAAGTAACACAAGGCCCTGCTAGAGATATATATTTATCAATAATTCTCAAGTTGTATTGACTTAAGACAAATTGTTTAAACATCTTTCTCTTAGATTAGGTTATGTATGTTTCCAATGCTCATAATCAGATCTATAGGATCCCTTGGTGACATTATTTCAACGTAATTTCCCATTAAACTATATGAAGTTTGCATTTTTAAGATTTCAAAGAAAGAAAACCTCTTTAAGATGGCTTCATGTTTTTTTATTTCCAATTACCACAAAAAGGTAGTAAAAAGCAAATTCCAAGTTTTCAACAATGAGGTTGAACCTTTTTCACCCTTCTCATGTCTCAAATAAAGACACTTCAAAACCATGTTGTCTAATTTAGAATTAATCGAGTCGAGGGGGAACACCCACCTGAAATGAAATCAAGCATAACGATACAAGAGAAATCTGGTGTACGAGCCTCCACCAACATAAACCTCATATCTCACACAGAGAGAGAGAGAGAGGCTACCTTTCAAGATAAAAGAAAATGAAAATGATGTAGGGAGGGACTCCAATCACATAGGGACATAGGTTGCAATTTAGAGCACTAAGAATAAAGAAAGGATCAATTTTTGCATAAAGAATCCAATTAAATACATGTTTTCTTTTACAAATAAAGGTGTTCGATGGTATTTTAAAAAAAGGAAAAAAAAATCAGAAGAACTTCATTCATGCCATCCTTTACGTGCTGCAATTCATCAGTTCCGACCTTGATTCTCAATCAACAAAGAGAGGTGAACATCAAATCTGAATACTAGACCAAAAAATTAATCAAAAATCCAACAAAGCAAAATAATATTTCATTCCAAAACTTTTTGCACAAAACTGCCCGATAAAAATGATAGCACAGCGAATTCCTTGTCAAACCAAAGTCCTAAACAGCCCAGCACCAATTATTTACGTAAAACTGAGCACCCAATTCACGGAATCAATGAAAACCCAATACACAATCCAAATCAAAAAGGGAAAAAAAATCTCCGCTTTTGAATGAAGTTATTAAACTCCAAGCCACCAGGAAATTATACAGAATTCAATCAAGAAAGATACAGAAGCAGGAATCTAGCACAAATTATGCGCCTAAATGATAAAATTGATCAAGAAATTGAATCATTGGAACACGAAATTAGGGTTTCCGTCGGAAACGAAAGGGGGGCGAGCTTTACCTCTCGGCCAAGTTCCGCTGTCGCAAACCGATGGAAGGACCGGGAGGAAATCAGGCAGGTAAGAGGCTGGACTTCCAAGACGTTGGAGATACGGTCACCCCACGTAATACTAAAGAATTGCGTTCTGCTTTTCTTAGCATGGAAGGCGTTCCAGAGGGTAGACCTCGTCACGGTTCGATTCTAACCGAAAAATCAGATCGGAACCGAACCGGAAAGAATCGGAACCAAAATCAGAATCGTGTCTCATGGTTCTTAACCGAACCGAAACATTAAAGAATACGGTTCAATTAAGATTTCAGGTTTGATAGAACCGGAATCGGAACCAGAACCGAACCAGAACCGGAACCGAAACCAGAACCGGCGGTTCCGTTCTGGTTCGAACAGAAAAAAACAACTATTTTACCCCTCCTAACAACTAAAAAACGGCTAGTTTGAGGGGCATTCTGAAAAACGACTATTTTATTCTTCCTAACAACTAAAAAACAACTAGTTTGAGGAGTATTTTGGAAAACGAAAATTATCCCCAACACTATATATACCTCCCCAAATCAATTTTTTCACCACACCACTCAATAACTCAATCTTCCAATCTCTCTCTCAATTTTTCACTCTCTCAATTATTCAATCTATTTCAATTCTCTACACATTTCATAATCTTCCCATATTTTCATTTTTCCCAATCCAATTATCAAAAATATCTTCCTTCCGTTCAAATAAAGGTAAGGAAATATATGTTCCAAACCCAAATTCTTGGGATCCAAATTACCAACCCCCCTCTATTGATGAGTAAATAATAAAATGAAGTACAAATTATTATTTTTTTATTAATTACCCAATCTATTTGTATTGAAATTTTTTTTTTCAAATTAATTATACAATCTATTTTTTTTCAAAATTTTATAACCGGAACCGTTTAGAACCGGAACCGGAACCGTCCAAAACCGGAACCGGCGGTTCTAGAGTCGGAACCGAACCGACTATTTTCGGTTCCGATTAAGGTTCTGGATTTTTGTGAAACCGCAATTGGTGGTTCCGGAATCATGGTCAGATCTATCGGAGGGTGGATAATTTCGAGAAATTAGTTCGAGCGGTAAGCTAAGAGGGAGGTAGCTTGACACCCGTCCATAATAGGACAAAAAATGTGCTTCGTGTTTTGGAGCCGGTACACGGATCAGCGCGGCCAGGTGAGGAGTATTCGAGAAAGTTATGGTCCAGATTAGAACCGCAATGCACTGCATGGCTAAAATGCACCGCCACTGTATCTTTTGCCCATTTGCGTCAGCGATGATTCCCAATCGATGGGGGATTAGCTGTTTGGCTCAGCACACAGACCATAGTATTGTGACCAGTTGATGTGACCTAGGAGATGAGGAAGTTTGAAAAGAAATGAGAAGAAGAAAAGCTAGCCAAGTCCAGAACATGGATGAGGTGGAGAAAGTAGTTGGGCCCAAGATTACACCATCAGAATGCTTTCAAAAAAAAAAAAAAAAAAAAAAAGCTCACCTAAATGAATGATTTTATCTGAATAAAAGTAGAAAGCATATGACTAGGGAGAAAATTAAATACCAAAGGCAATGTATACATGATGAAGACACGGCTAATGTAGAGCCTGATGCTGTGGGAGTGCGAGGGTTCGTTTATATAGTTGTGGAGGACAAGGAAGAAAGAAATTAGAACTTTGAGACTCTTTTTCCTTGCCTTAGCACTCCCTCTGCCCTGATGGCTCCAACACTGCTCTAATGATGTAATGTTACTTGAGAAATTGTACTCTACACTGCATGCACTATTCGAATTACCCATCTCCCTCCTATAGGCTCCAATTCAAGACATGCAGAATGGTGCCCATAGACACCAAGATGTGTGTTTGGCGTGGTGCACTACCACGTAGTGCATATGGCACATATCCGACATCACTCTTGTCCGCTCATTAGGAGTGGTTGTATTATGTATTTTTCCAGAGTACTGCAACTAACTCTTGTTAAGTGGTTTCATGCCAAATTTATGTGGACTTTTGACCATTTGTAGGGCTCACTTAGTTCACACGGAGAATTCTTTTACTGAAATATTTTTTCTAAAAAGCTGACGCCTCGGTATATAATATCTAAAAAAATAATTTTTGCATGTTTGATTGCCATAAAAAATGGCACACTGCATAGTGATTTATATTTGGTCGAGCATCTATTTTTTTGAGAAGGTTGTATAAAGTACAACAGTTATACTCTTAATAAAGAAAAAGATTTTATCTCATTATGTTAAAAACTTATGGATATTTTTGAAAAAAAAATTACTCTAATTTCAGCCTATGGGAATGAGACTCCAACCAAATATGACACATTTTTTCCAACCATACCTTTTCTCCTCCTCTTATGGCGAGCCAAACGTGTCTATAGTGCCGCATGAGTGATCGTTCGGAAGCAGAGAAGTTTAGCATTTCTATTTTCCAAGATACGGGTGAAGTAGGGTCAGGTAGGCTACACATTGGATTCACTTAAGTCCAGATTAAGAGCAAACCAGCCAATTTGGCCCATGCGGAGGTCAATACTGAAGACCCTCCCAGCCCATTAACAAATCATTTTCAGAGTCTTGACCGAAATTTGTAGGATTTTTTTTCCTAGCACCATAGGCTATTTTAAGCCATCAAATTTGTAGGACATCATCGTATAATTATTTAAATCTTCTAGATGATATTTTAGCTGCCGACATGGTTTCATAACCCTCATGCCCAAAAGGCCAAATTCGTGAACTAAGCTTTTTAACCGGCCAATTCACCACACTCAGCGTGCCTGATTTGAGAGGCAAACCTAAACGCAATCCAATGAAAATCAAGTAGATTAACTGTTTATGAAAATCCCAACACATGCAGACTTTTCCCAGCCTTTTACATGTCACCCGTGTCCAACCTTTCTTTTTTTCCTTTTTTTTTTTTTTCATACATCAGTTGCTCACACTGATCCAGCGTGAGCACAACCAGCTGCATTACTAGCAACCAGGTTACACAAAGCAAAGGGATCAAAGAACTGTTGAGTCCAAAGAAATTCTCCGGAATGATAAGCAGCATATGAGGCGACCCAGTTATTAGCTTGATTCGTCTCCCGAAGAACAAGCCTGACCTAGACCACACGGCACTCCCACAGCATTCGACATGTGTCACTTAGAAGTGGGTGCTCTGCCTCCTCCAACCTCTGCTCTCGTAGGCTCTCCATCAATAAGATGGAGTCCCCCTTCAGAATAATGGAGCCTGCCTCCAGAACATGTCTCGCATAAGAAAGCCCCTCCCATGCATTTCTGAGCTCTACCCCAAATGTTGATGCCTCGAAGGAATGACATCCCCCCGCCGCGCTCCGCGATGATCTCTGATCACAAATGCCACTCCCACACCATCACTACTGGTGGGCAAACTTTCATCAAAATTCATCTTAAGGTGACCAGAGGATGAGGGCTCCCAAGATACAAGAGCAAATCTGGGTGCTATTGAAGCAAAAAGGAAGCTCCAGATGTCCCTAGCCACCGCAGATGAATCAAACTCTACAGTTTCTATGACCTCTACAAGAACAAATCATTTTCAGAGCCTTCATGTGTCCAGCCTTTCAAGTTCAAAGCTTTCGATATCATTTGGCTTGGATTTTATCACCCCGACCCTCATTCTCCCAAAAGAACAAATATCTTCGATGGTGAGGGCAGCAGTAAGATAATTTTAAAATTATAGATTAGATCAAAATTTGTCGTTTCGATACTGAGCTCTATCTCAATATCATATTAGCATAATATCAATACAAAATTTTTTTGGTATACCAGATATAATATACCATTTATACCAAATACTAATACCAAATGTATGGTCCGATTCGAACCACCACGGCATACATTATGTAAAGATTGATAGGTTTAAGTTACCTACACCATTTGGAGTCCAGTCCAGCACCTTGAGCAAGCTTCCCACGAAATGTTCTAGGAGATAGGACGAGCACTTCTTTAGCACAAGGACGCTATAACAATTCTCAAACCACCTGTTACAAAGGTCACCTCAAAGTTTGAGCATGGTAATGGATACAAAATCCAGACGAACTCATGTGACATTGCTTAATTTCAATCTGCGAGCTGAGAGCACGCAAGGACTAAAATAAGGAAACCTCTGATTACAAGAAGCCATACAAGAAGACCTTGACCAAACAAAAACCGAGGGCAAGGAGTTAATAAAGGTAGTAAAGACACATCCATCCGTGAGATTACAAAATCACTATAAAAATTTAAATCCAAATCCTGTAAACCTAACTCCCATAAAAGAGGGAGAAACAGCTACATGACCTAACAATCAAATTAAACGAGGCATCTAGAAAACAAACATCATCATATGTGAAATCCCATTACAACAAAGCCAAATGGGTAGAAAGACCATCAATCAACTGCCGAACAGATATCCCATTAATCAAGTATAAAGCACATGCTGAGTGATGGGAAAGATACCAGAAGCATAGATAGCCTACATATAAAGAGAAGCATCCTCAAACAAACCCAACTCAATTTAAAAGATCAAACAGCTGAAAGTATTTAGAAATCATCATAATTAAAACAAGCATCTAGAGGTTCCAAAACAATCTATAGTCAGGTAAATCTAAGAATAAAGTGCAAAATGGTTCAAGAGACCCCAACAATTTCATGCTTCTCTCTGAAAGATCCTGAAGTTCTAATTGTTTAGCAACATAGTCAACAAGAACGCAAGCGACGATAAGTTGCATGACTGCAGTGTCAGACTTAAGACTTAGTCGACCTCCTCCATCTTGCTCCCCTCAGCTTCAGCATCCTCCAGGGAAGGCATGTCGGTGTCAGCATCACCAGTTGCATCATCCTCATCGATACTCAACCCCAACTTGAGCATCCTGTGGATCCTGTTGCCAAAGGTGTTTGGCTCCTCAAGACTGAAACCTGAGGTGAGCAGGGCAGTCTCGAACAGTAGTAGTACAAGGTCCTTAACTGACTTATCGTTCTTGTCCACCTCTGATCGCTTCCTCAGCTCCTCCATGATAGGGTTCTCAGGGTTGATTTCCATTGTTTTCTTCGAGGACATGTAGCCCGCCATGCTAGAATCCCTCAGTGCTTGTGCCTTCATGATCCTTTCCATATTTGCAGTCCAACCATATTCACCAGTGACCAAACAGCAGGGGGAGTCGACAACTCGATCAGACACCATGACCTTTTCCACCTTGTCACCCAAAACATCCTTGATCACCTTGCAGAGGCCTTCAAACTTCTCCTTAAGGGCCTCCTTTTTGTTCTTCTCATCCTCACTCTCATCAAGCTTTAATCCTTCCTTCGTAGCAGATACCAGTTTCTTGCCTTCAAACTCCTTCAGCTGACCCACAGAATACTCATCAATTGCATCAACCATAAACAGCACCTCATAGCCCTTCTTCTTCAGCTTCTCCAGGAATGGGGAGTTCTCAACAGCCTTTTTGCTCTCACCAGTGATGTAGTAAATTTCGTTCTGGCCCTCCTTCATCCTTGTAACATAGTCCTTAAGGCTTGTCATCTCATCCCCACTCTTGGTTGAGTGGTACCTAAGCAATTCGGCCAACTTGGTCCTGTTCGCGGAGTCCTCATGGATGCCAAGCTTGAGATTCTTCGAGAATGCTTCGTAGAACTTGTTGTAGTCCTCCTTGTTCTCAGCAATCTCGAAGAAGAGCTCGACGCACTTCTTGACCAGGTTCTTACGGATGACCTTGAGGATCTTGTTCTGCTGAAGCATCTCCCTAGAGATGTTGAGGGGAAGGTCCTCAGAGTCAACAATCCCCTTGACAAAGCTCAAGTACTCCGGAATTAGTTCTTCGCAGTTGTCCATGATGAAGACACGACGAACATAAAGCTTGATGTTGTTAAGCTTCTTCCTGGTATCAAAGAGGTCAAAAGGTGCTCTCTTGGGCACAAAAAGCACTGCCTTGAACTCCAGCTGGCCCTCCACAGAGAAATGCTTCACAGCCAAGTGCTCCTCCCAGTCATTTGTTAGACTCTTGTAGAAAGCAGCATACTCTTCCTTGGTGATCTCTTCAGGCTTTCTCATCCAGATTGGCTTCTGCTTGTTGACCAAAGACCACTCATGTGACACCTCCTTGATCTTCTTCTTTTTCTTCTCCTTCTCTTCTTTCTCTTCATCAACATCTTCGACCTTGCCCTCCTCAGCATCTTTCTTCTCCTCCTCATCCTCATCATCAGAAATTTCCTTCTCGGTGGTCTTCTCAGTCCACAGGGAGATAGGATAGCTGATAAACTCAGAATGCTTCTTCACCAGATCCTTCACGCGGCGCTCCTCAAGGTACTCCAACTGCAATCAAACCAAACCAAAACATAGCAGGAAGGTTATTCACAGTATGAAAAAGGATAAGCACATGTTTGTAGAGAAGAAAAGGAATATACGAGAAGTCAAGAGTGGCCATGATGACAAGGCAACAGAAAGCCCCCATTTATAGGGTTAAAGCTAGACAAGTCTTCCATTGTCAATATCTAGTAAAGCATAACAACGAACATCTGCACATCACATTAATTTCTAACAGATCATAAAAATGAACGCTCTTCTTGCAATATGAAAGATATCAATAAAGGTTATAAGAATCAATGATGAAAAACAAGGAGCATCATGAAAAGCATCAATAAAAGTTACACCTATCAACGAAGGAAAACTAAAAAGGAGCATGCAGGTAAGACGGTATTAGCTTCAAAAACATATAGCAAAAGAGTTTTTATTAAGTGTATTAATGGTGAACCTCATGATGTTGTTGATAAATATAACCAGCTGTTATACATTCTATATAGCTAATAAACTGGTCATCATGCAATAATCACCATGACCATTATGACATATCACTGAGTTTATGGTTGACAGTTGGCCACAGGAATCCTCAACTGTGATGCATAATTTTATCCCTGTAGTCAACCATAAATAGATGGCATAAAGCTTGTCGGTTGCAAGTAACATTCACATTATTGATCAATGGTATTACATCACGATTACAAGCAAGTACACCGGTTTTTTAACCACAACAATAGCAGATAAATTGGGGTTCACAATAATCCTTCAGTTAAAACATAAAATTTCAAAATCATTTATTTGATAACAGCCTGCTATAATTTTAACAAAATTCCAAAAAAAATGACGCTATGGACATAAATATCAAAGCTTATGCAATAAAAACCCAAACACTATAGAGAAACACTCAAAAGATGCATGACATAACATCTTCCAGAACTAACTTCCTTGACTCTTCAACCACAGAGATAGTCATCTACATGAAAAAAAAAGAGTATTGCATGCCCGAGTCTGTCAATCAACATGCAGATCAAGTGTATCTAATGCCTTCAAAAAAATTTGTACTGCTCACTTCAGAAGTCAAATAAATAAAGAAGAGTTGTCTAGGCATCAATAGCAAAGAATGCCGGACCAACCTGAACTGCACCGACACCGGCCCGAGATGGTTCAGCAGCTCAGGTTGGTCCATTTAAAAAACTCTCCCCACCCATTTATAAATCCCAATTTCAAGAGAGCTCTCTCTCTCTCTCTCTCTCTCTCTCTCTCTAGAGAGAGAGAGAGAGAGAGAGAGAGAGACCTCCCCCTCCCCTGGAGCTCATGATAAAGTCGTCCCTTTATCCCCTTTTGGTCGTGCGAGAGAAGCAGCCCACCCGCTCAATCGCCACGAATATGCATTCCTCTATCGCCCCCCTGCTCTCATGGCTACAGTTAGGGCTTCCTCCCCCTCCCTCTATCTCCTCCCCAATGATGACGAGGGCTTCCAAGCCCTCTCTCTCTCTCTCTCTCTCTCTCTCTCTCTCTCTCTCTCTCTCTCCCTCTCTTTCCTTCTCTATCTACCCCTACCTCTCCAGCTCTTCCTGTGCCGCTACGCTCCGGAATGACACAAATAGGATATTGATTGAAATAAAACATTCTGACAACAAACAAACCTAAGAAGGTAATTTCTTCTTCCATCTCTTAAGCTACTGACGTAGTGGAGTTCATCAAACTCTGTGACAGGCTGCATAGTGTATTCTTGCTTTGGGATCAACATATTAGGACCAGGTAACAGGTAAAACAACCTCTATGCATACAAATTTACATTTTCTTTTTCTCATAAGCCATTTTTGCTGCTCCTATTTTCTATCTTTCAAAAAAAATTGAAAGATCAAGTAAACAATGCAAACAATTGGATAATTATAATTAAAAGGAGTGGTTTCAAAAACAAAGCAAAAGGCCAGCGTCCAGTCTCAATGAAGCATTTTTGGGCCGTGTTTTATACATGTGCATGCGTAGGTGAAAATCACCTACACACATAACATCTTGCTTAAATACGCGTGCATTGTGTAGGATAACCCACATAAACATGCCAAACATAACATCATGCTCATAATTGGGCCCCACGATTTTCCAGTTTACATCCGCAGGTAACATGTATTAGAATCCATCCTCACCCAATAAGCAATCTCAACATGCCACACCATAAATTGCCTAGCAATATAGTCTGCCTCTTTCTTACAATTCAAGATCATTTCACGTTCCAAACATCTAATTGAATCCGATACCAAAATTATTGCACTTCCACATTTTTTCGACAGCTAGTAATCCAAAACCACTTAAAAATCAATCTCAAGCCAAAAATGCCCATCAAAAGAATCAAATTCCTATCCAAAACAGAATATGCAATCATTAAATAACTTCAACAATGTCAGCATTATCAGCAATTAATTAGGCCACCAACACGAAAAAAATCAAACAACCATTAACCAAACACCACAATGGGATTCTCTACGCCTATGCAAATTACTCAATACTCATCAAGTAAAAAAAATATTGTTTTTTTTAATTTTAAGAAGAAGCTAGCATTAGGACTTCTGTTTCAATACCTGATCCTCCTTGAGGAAAAGAGTGATCTTGGTGCCCCGTCCCAGGTTCTCCCCGGAGGTATCCCTGGTCACGGTGAACGACCCACCGGCCTGGGACTCCCACACGTACTGCTCGTCATCATTGTGCTTGGTGGTCACCACCACCTTCTCAGCCACAAGGTAGGCAGAGTAGAAACCCACTCCAAACTGGCCAATCATACTGACATCGGCCCCGGCAGCGAGCGCCTCCATGAACTCCTTGGTCCCGGACCTAGCAATCGTACCGAGATTGTTGACCAGATCGGACTTGGTCATACCAACCCCGCTATCGATGATGGAGAGGGTGTTGGATGCCTTGTCAGGGACGATGTGAATGAAGAGCTCCGGCTGGGCGTCGAGCTTGCTCTTGTCCGTGAGGCCCTCGAACCGGATCTTGTCCAGCGCCTGATAGGTTTCAGATCAGCAAAAAGGATGCATCAAAGAAGAAAGAAAAAGAGATCCCCAGTTAGGGATCGACATAGAGAGAATGACTCACATCGGAGGAGTTGCTGATGAGCTCGCGAAGGAAGATCTCCTTGTTGGAGTAGAAAGTGTTGATGATGAGGCTGAGGAGCTGGTTAATCTCTGCCTGGAAGGCGAAGGTCTCCGTCTCGGCCGCCATGGCTAAAAGAGCTCGAGGAGAGGAGATCGGGAGAAGTGGAGTAGCCGCAGAGAGGCAGACAGACAGGAGGAGTTTGAGAGGGATCTAGGGTTTGCGAGTGGCGTGGCCTATATAGGGGGGAGGGGGGGTGCTTCTAGATTGTTCTCTTGAGCTGGTTTCCCGGGCGCAGCGCGAAACGGTGTGGCGTTACGACTTATAAGCGAAGGAAACGTGGGTGATTGGATGGCCAGGAGTACGCGTGGGCCCGGAATTTTTGACTCGTATAAACGGAGTTTTGAAATTGAAGGCCGTTCAATTTAGGGGCGTCGCCCTCCAAGCTTGCTCGGCTCTATTTCTATCTGGTTTTCGACATCTCTTTTTAAAGCCAACAATAGGTGGATAATTTATTTCTATCTCTTTTTATTTCAGAATAAATTATTCAGTCCTTAATTTATTTCTGAAACAATTTGGATATGTAGGTTTGATAAGCAAATAATTGTGCATCAACATTTTGAAAATACCTTTTTTTTTTTGAAAAAATGATTTAATCCAAATGTTGCAGCAGACATTTTGGTGAAAAATAGTAAATTAATTAAATTAAATAACTTTTACTTCCTCCTATTTCCCTTGCAACATAGCCTAAATTGGCTCGACTTGATTTTGAACTTGCACGGGGATAAGATAGGCTAATTTGAAAATGTCGGGCAAGATTGGGAAGTGGTCAAGGTAACATGTGTTAAAGTTTCAAAATTCGCCTACACATAAAGTTTTGGAGTGTATTGTATATAGGCCTTTGATGCATCTTATAAAAATGGAACAATGTAAACCAACCTACAATTATTTTCTTGCAAGGGTGTAAAGATCAAGTAATAATATATGCTCGGTCATAGGAGGGGCAATCAAGCTATTGCCCAACTTGCTAACTGTGAGGACCGGTCCATTCACTGTCCCGTACCCAGTTGGGCTAGTGGGCCAGCCCAACATAGCCAACCATGAGGAGGGCGCCACATCCTACTTAGGGAGGTCCAGCTGTCGAGCGAAAGAGCATACAAGTGCCCGGCTAAGCGGTTACCACCGCTTAAGGACCCTACTTCTAGCCCTTACCATTCTCCTCCTTCTTGAGGGAATCTTTGAACCAGAGAAGTCAGAGTAAGGATTGTGCCAGTCCATTTTCGGAGCACGGTAAGCCTTGATCATGTTATTTTTCTGCTTTCATCTCCCCTGTTTTCGAAATAAAACAGAGGAGGGACTCTACGGATCTCGGCCGCAGCCGTTACTGGCTCTCGAGCGGAGGCGGCAGTCGGGCCGGAGTCTCGTTTCCCTCCTTACCTTCAGTAGGGCAGAGGGCCTCAATGAGGAGAAGAAGGGAAACGGAAAGAAAAGAGGAAGAAGGAAAGAAAGAAAGAAGGAAAAAAGAAGAAAGAAAAGAGGGGACTCACCCATGCACGGCCAGGGGCATCGCCGGCATTGCTGGTAGCAGCTGCGGGCGTCCCGCAGGTGCCGCCGGTCTCGGCCGGCTTCTTCCATGGCTCTTCTCCACAGGCTTCTACTGCGGAAGCCGGCCGAGGGCTATGGCCATGGAAGACGGCCGGCCGTGGCCCGGCCTCTCCTGAGCTCGCCTTCCTCCCTTCGTGGGAGAAGAAAGGGGGGAAGGAAAAGAGCGATCGGGAGAAGAGAAGAAAGAGAGGAGAAGAGAGAAGGAAAGAGAGGTTCGGGAAGAAACAGGGAAGAAAAGAAAGGGGAAAAAAAGAAGAAAAAAAAAGGAAAAGAAAAACGAAAGAAAAGAAAAGAAAAAGAAAAGGAAAGAAAAAGAAAAGAAAAGAAAAAATAGGTTTAGCCAAATTTGACTAAACTCGAGCCTAATTAGAAGATCAAATTGACCAAAAAGGGCTAGACCCAAGTGGACCCAATCTGGTTTTGAACCGAGCCCAAAGGCTCCAAATTGGGTAAATTGGACTTGGGCTAGATCCTTGGATGAGATCCAAGCAAGTAAGTTCATAGTATGATAAACTAAGAAATTATATAATGAGGAATAATATGATCCTTATGATATTGTGTTAGGTGGTTGAGGATTTGTCACCCGTATTTAAGGAATTGGAAAGCAAATTAAGTGTAAGTAACATGCCTTAATCTTATTATTTTATGGATCATGTATACGCTTGCTTACATAATTTATAAAGTGTTATTTATGCATTTTAAATTATGTACTATATGAATTATGATGTTATAATTGCATTTAAAATAGTATTTGTGGCATAAGCATAAGATTAGTTGTTTAAGATACTATTAATGAGTTTTCATTCTATCTATGGGTATGATTTATGAAAAGTACTACTTATGAGCTCTCAGAAGCTATGGATGGCCCCCGCCAGTGGGTAAGAATAACTGAGCATATGGGCCCCCACTAGTGGGTAAGAATAACTGAGCATAACAATCCCTGCTGTGGGAGTTAAGTACGACCGTAGCTATAAATCTAAGAGTGTAGATTTTAAATCTGAATTACCGGCATAAAGTTTCATGATGCATTTTGTACATGCACCGATTTGTGAAAAAGTAAGTAATCTTGCACTAATCTTATTGTTTTATAAATCATGAAAATGTTTGTTTATAGAAATTATAAAGTGTTAATTATACTTTCAAATAAGGATCAAGCACATGCTAGTAAGTGTGCATGATTTACCAAAGATAGCATGGTTCAGTTATATTTTATATTCCATAAAATATGATGTTATAAATGTATTAAAATGGAATTTGTAACATGATCATGAAATTAATGGTTTGAGGAGCCATTAATCAGTTTTCAAATGACTTGTAAAGTATGATTTATGAAAGTTATGATTTATGAACTCTCAGATGCTATGCATGGGCCCCCGCCAGTGGGTATAATAACTTGGCATGCGCATATGGCCCCCGCCAGTGGGTAAGAATAACTGAGCAACATGGACCCCGCCAGTGGGTAACAATGTCTAGGCATACTGATCCTTGCCGTGGGAGTTAAGAGCGGCCATAGCTACACTACTATATGAGAGCATGGATTTCAAATCATGGAATAATGGCACAATTTTATGATGCATAATATTGTTTATAAAATTATATGATTGTACATGCATTGATTTATAGCTCGGTTTGAATATATTGTATATATGAAAAATTGTATTTGATATATATGTTAGCTTCTCAAACTTTGCATAAATATGTTTAGCATTATGTTTGATCCGGTAAAATTATGCATGATTACTTACTGAGCCGTGTAGCTCATACCCGTTTATTTACATTTTTCTTTCCAATCACCGCCAGTGATAGCGAAAAGAGACACTTTATGTATCAAGGTTTCTTTTTGAATAAAACATACATTTTGAGTATATAAACTGTTATAGAAGCTCTGTACACTGAACTATCTAGTAAGTTATACTGGTAAGGTTATATATATGAAACTTGACTATCCTATTATTCGTATATGAGGCTTCGTGCTATTGTGGGCGGTAGTTGGCAATAGCATGGCCGTGTCATGGATCCGAGTTCGGGGCGTGACACTAACATATTTCAAGCCCTTTTGGTTTTTAATCTCAACTAAAAAAACTTTTACTATATTTTTGTGAGACCAATGATCATTTTTATTATATTTTTGTGAGACCAATGATCATTTTATGATCAGACTCTAAAAGGTATTTGTGCTTGGCTCATTTTCCATATGAACAATCTTTACAAATGTTTGCTAACAAGTCCCACCAAGCATGCCAAAAAAAAAAAACTTATTAGCTTCGATCATCAAGAGGGGAAAGATAAATGTGCCAAAATGGTTCACTAGTAGGACAAATTTTGTAACTAGACTGTGGTAGATGCATGAGCAGCATTGAATTAGCCGAAAATATGATGGTCAAAGGATGATGGTGAAGTAGCATAGGTCCAAGTGCTTTGATCTTCAAGAACTTTTACTAATGTTATGCCACTCATTTGAAAGAAGAAGGATATGATAGGATAGAGGTAGTCAGAGCTATAATCAAAGTATTCTACTACTGCTTATACAAGTAAATTCAAATTCTACTGGTAATCTAAGAGCAAAAATTTTAAAGATAAGTAAAGATAAGTAAAAAATAAAGATAAACCAATTTCATTGGTGGGTTGAAAGGTCCCTTTCTTAAAAATATAACCTGATATTTATAAGCAACTTTCCGTAAATGATAAGATGAGTGCCCCTACTTATCTTAGACACTTGTTATTATGTGCCACATGGCCTACTATTGCCATATATGATAGGTAGTGCTGCGCTTCATCTCACATCATGAGTAGTGAGAAGATAGATGTAACTACCGCACTCCCCTATATCATGAGTAGTGGGAAGATAGGTATAACTACCTCACTCCTTTTATGTATGAGTAATGGTAAGATAGGTGTAACTACCATCTTTGGACTTTGTTCTATTAGAGTCACATCATAGACTGATAGCTCTGGCTTTCTTAGATTTACACCACATTCATGCAATTTGTACCCTTGGTATTCCAGCTTGTACCTCTTTTAGTATTTTGGTCTTTAGATCCCAATCGGTTTGGATGTGATGTAAATAATGCCTCTACATCCCATCAGTTGACAGTCTGGATGATGATGGGATGTATTTGACTCTTCACACATCATGAGTAAAAGGAAGATAAGATAGGTGTAACTATTCCACTTCTCCCATGTACAAGTAATGATAAGATTGGTGTAACTACCATCCTTGAACTTCACTTCACTAAAACTATATCATAGACTAATAGCTCTTGCATTTTTAGATTTACGCTACATACATTCGACCTGCACCTTTGGTTTTTCAGCTTGCACCTCTCTTAATATCTCGGTCTTTGGATCATGATTTATCAGCATGCGATGTAAACAATGCCTCTACATCTTATCAGTCAACGGTTACGATGATGATGGGACGTATCTAACACCCTATCCATTAGTCTAATTTTTGGAATTGAATGTTATCCAACTTGGTTGAATTGAAAAGCATGAAGGATTTAGTAGAGGTAAAATCTATCGTCATGTTTACTTCCAAATTTGCGGATATGGTGGATACAATTAATTTGGAGGGAAAGACGCCTAATAATACGGTTGATACCTCCGGAATTATAGATTTAACATGCACAACTGCTGATGAAAAAGAGATGGTTGCACCAACCTCTAAAACAAGGGTAGGCTATATAGCAAGCTAGTTGAACTATTGTCCTCCATCCGTTGCTATAGGGAGATGTCCGGCTCTAGTACATGGGTCCAAACTTGAGGCTATTCTACTAACATTTCTTCTAATAGCCATCTACAAATCATGATGGCTGAAGCCCGTCTCAAACTTGAATATCGGCCTAATATTGATCGAAGCATTATTGGTTACCTATTCAGTTTGATCTGCTCCTATATTCACCTATAAGATATTTTCTCATTGCCTTGGTCTATAGATTCCAAGGGTTCCATGAGATAAGGTTCGATCTCTTCCTTTCAACAAGTAGAAACTTGAAAGTCATGTTTCTTACAAACCCTAACAATTTCATGATGTAATAAATGATGAGCCGATTTATCTTCCATAAAGATAGAATCGACTGATTCCACTATAATGTGCACCAAAATATATTACAGCTTATAATGTCAACTTTTTATAATAGAAACAAGTCTCTTAACCTATTCCGCCATTGAAACCTCCATCAGTCTCCTTAGCATAGTGTCCACTTTACTCGCAACTGCTTTATTAACCTCCTTCCATAGTGGCAAGATGGTAGCTATACAAATATTCTACTTGGTATGCCAAAAAAAACTTGTTTGCTAACAAGTCCCACCAAACATGCTAAAAGAAACTTGTTGGTGCTGGCTCTTGCTTCGATCATTTTGGAGGGAGAAGATGGGCATGCTAGAAAACTAGCTCATTAGAGAAGAGTGATGACAATCTCATGACTAGGCTATGGCAGATATATGGGCATGCCATCCACATTAAATTAGCTGAAAATAGGATGATCAAAGAATGAAAATAAAAGTAGCATGAGCCCGGATGTCTTGGCCTTCAACGACACACTGTCTATTTGAATGAAGAATATAGCAAGATAGGAGGTAGTTGGAGCTATAATCAACGCATTTTACGGCTACTCCTATAGGTAAATTAGAGTCCTACTTGTAAAATAAGAGCAAGAAATTTAAAAGTAAATAAAAATAATACAAAGATAAGCATAAGTGATTTCATTGATGGGTCGAAAGGTTCCATTCTCAACATTACAATCTAATATTTATAGGTGGTTTTTTGATAAATAGTAAGATAGATGACATTGCTCATATTGGAAGCTTGTCCTTGCTATTATGTGCCACATGGCCCACTATTGTCATATATGATAGATAGTGCTACCCATCTTCTCATGTCATCATAGGTAATAGAAAGATAGGTGTAACTATCATACTCTTCCTACATTATGGATAGTGGAAAGATAGGCATAATTATCTTACTTCTTCGATGTTATGTGTAGTGGTAAGATGGCTATAACTATCATTCTTAGACTCCGCTCTACTAAGGCCTTGTGATAGGCTGATAGCTCTCGCTTCTTTGAGCCTACACTTGCTCATTTGACTTACATTTTTAGTGCATCAACTTGTACCTTCCTTGGTGTATTGGCCTTTAGATTATAATATGTTTGTAGGTAGTATAAATAATAGGCTTGTCATCAAAATGAGCCCGAGTTATTCTCGAATATATTAGTTTATTTATAGCATTGTTTTTAGGATCAACTAAAAGATTGCATAATAAATCTCATGGAAAACAAAACTTCATTTTTATTTTCTACTGCATAATGCCAACTCCTGTGATGTGCCTATACATGAGATAACCCTAACCGTCCACTCATTTCCCCACCCTGTCGTTATCTCATCCACATTTTCTGCATAATATTTTTGCCAATCCTATCTAGGAAATTTTATAAAACACGGCTTTCAGCCACAAGGTTGAAGATTCAAGTCCTTCTTATATTTTTTATCATTTTATTTGAATATTTTTATTTTAAATTTTTAGAAATAAAAATCATATCTCACTATGCCTATTGTACTTAATTAAAAAAACATATGCATCATCCATGCCGCATTCTACTTTCTATTGATGGATGGAATGGAGGAGAAGATAGGCTTGCAAATTGTTGTAGAGGGAGTTATTACGTTCACATGTTTTGTTTCTTGACCTAGCATAATGTCACATGCCGATGCTTTACACACCTAGAGAAGAGCTCCAAAATTGGCCTCCCATCACTATAGAATGCTGAGGAATATTGCTAAGTGGATCATTTATGAAACAATTTTAACAGTAGAATTGATATGTCATGCCGTTCGCATTAGAATTATTTTTCTGGGAGTTTGGAAGTGCACCTAGTAACATGGCAATGCTTTGCAGAGAGCTCCAAAACGAACTTCACATCATTAAAGGATGAGGAGGAATACTTGTGAGTGGATCATTTATGAAACAATTTTATTGAGAGATGCAAGAACCCACAATTGGATATCAAATCATTGAAGGCAAAGAACCAAACATTTCAGGCAAAAACTAGCTAGCTATTGGTTGAAAAATAATGACTACCTTTCTCTTTTTTTGTCCTGGCATCCTCAAAGAAAGAGAACCATAGAGTGCTGTGTAACATTTGATCATCATTATCACGATATGGACAACTATTAACAGTGACAATTTTGTTTGATAGCCATCCATCTCTTGATGATGGTAATAAAGTACTGAATAATATTTTGTGGTGCAATATCTATGTACCATAGAGTACCTATACCTCAGAGAGAGAAAAAAATTATTATTATTATTATTATTTTTACATCCAATGACAAGCTCTGCTAGAGCTAAAGAACAATAGCGTGATGACTCTTGCCCGGAAAACAGAATAACATGATGATTCGAGACCATGCCATGGACTCCGTCATTCGAACTCTTATCACATGCATCACCATCGTCATACATCATTGCAACATAAAAGCATATCGCATGAATTAGCATGGATCATTCCGAGGTCAAAGCTAATGAAACCAGACACTTTTGTGGCGCTTTCGGCTGCCATAAAAATTTCTCTCCTAAGATGTCCTATCCTAGGATATGTAATACAATAGGAAAGTTAAAAATATAGAGAAGAATAAACAATACAAATCAAGGATATCATGGAACATATCCCTTCTGACCCATTCGGTATTCTTACCTTCCCATTTCTGATTTCTGAAACATCTCTCCATCCCCCGCCCATTGAAATCCATATGGATCGTAGCTGGTCGCACCTACGGTGACCATAAGAGCAGATAAAAGCGGCGTGAGACCGTAATTTGCGCGAAAGCCGGTGTCCAAACGGCGATCCGGCCACGGAAGTGGCATTGGAGGACCAACTAACTAACTTCTCCCAGTAGATGCTAACCACGTGGATCAGGATTCAGGAAATATCAAACCCTCTAGAAGGCCGCATATAATTTCCTATGCGAAGTCAAATAAACCGCCCGTTGCATCCGTGGACTCATCTCGTCAGCTCCTTCAAGACTTCCCGCCCGGGCGAAAGTAACGAGCGAATACGCGACCGCATATAACCACCAGCACGGGAGCTAGCCATTTTCCGCGGATCGCCTCGGTTGACGATTTTAAACGTCTCTCGCCCAGGCTTTAGGAGAAGAAGAAGAAGACTAAAGAAGAAAGCCAAAGGGTTAGAGAGAGAGAGAGAGAGAGAGAGAGGGTTGGGTTTCGCCGGCCGACGATCACCGGCGATGCTGGAGCTGAACACGACGAGGCAACCGGGTGGGCCGCCTCCGCCTCTCCCGGCGCCGACGCCGCCGGGGACGGAGCAGCAGGCGGAGGGGGCAGGGATCCTGCTGCAGATCTCGATGCTGGTGCTGGCGTTCGTCCTTGGCCATGTTCTCCGCCGCCACAAGATTTACTACCTCCCGGAGGCCAGCGCCTCCCTTCTCATCGGTAACCCAACCTTCCCCTTCTCTCTATTTGATCGATTCTTAGACGAATAGAGTGGTGGATATATAGATTGTTAGGTTTTAATCCATCTTGATGCTGTTTTTTAGGTTGGTTTTCTATAATATTGGTTGCTCGATTGATGGTTTCCTACTTAAATGAGGAGGGTGACGTTCTTTATTGGACGATTGCGGCTTGAATATGATGGCGGAATAGTTGGTTGTGGATGAAATAAATTTCAAGCACATTTTGGTTTCTTGCTTTTCTAGATGGTTTGAAGCAAAACCATAAAAATATTCCAATCTAGAGAGATGAATATAATTGAAACGGAGAGGTGAAGGAATGAGCTAGGGATGACTGGAAATGGTCTTAAGGAACAAAACTACCCATCAAATTATTTGAGTACTGGATGGAGCGAACTCAGTCTATATTACAAAACAGAGAGCGATGGAATCATTAGAAGTTGATCAGTCGCAGCCAAGAGACTCGAAATGAACAACCCAGAGGACATAAAGTTCAATATAAACTGTGAATGACCAGTAATGTTAAGTAATTATGGCTTGGAATAGTCTTGCCATACGAAACATGCCTAAATGACGTGAAATATAATCTTCATCCGAAGTATGCTAACAAATAAGCCCAAAGTAAAGAAACATATGGAAGCAATGAGTGAATCAGCTTTATGAAAGAAAATCGTACAGCAAACTGAATACAAAAAGTAGTAAAAAAAGCCTTCACACAACCCGAAGGGATTAATATAGTATGAGAAAATGCACAACAAAAATCTGAAGAGGCTCAAGTAAATAGAGATACTTTAATTTATGTGAAGATTTAGGAAGAGGGCGAAATTTAAGTTAACATGAAAGGGAGTTTTGAGAAGGGATTTCGGAGAGCTTGAAGTAATAGTGGAGGTAGTCTTTAATAGAAATGTTTGGAGAAGTAATTGTGATTCCTATATGCATGAGTTGCACACTTATTCAATGTATGCACGATGTTTCTTGTTGAAGGCCTTCTGATCTGCATCCCCATACAAATGGATGTTCTCAAAGGAAAGCAAACATGCAGCTTTTCTATTCAAATGTGAAAGTGGTTTGGTGGCAAAACAGACTCATTAATTTTATTCTGGATTATGACAGGTTTAATTGTTGGAGGACTGGCTAACATATCAAATAAAGAAACCAGCATTCGGTTTGTATTTTGTTTGTTCTTTTGTTATTGTTTCCTAAATACTGAACCTGGCAAATAGAGTGTCCGTTATCATGATACTAAACAATATATTTTGTTTTTTCCACAGGGGGTGGTTCAATTTCCATGAGGAATTCTTCTTCCTATTCCTGCTACCTCCAATTATATTATATCCTAACATTATCATTCAAATCTTTATATGGAGGATTTTGTTTTATATTTTTAAACATAATTAAAAACACATTTGAAGCCTTAAATTGTTTATTTTTGCCTTGACTTATTCTACTCAGTCAGGTTTTAGCTTAGCACCGGTAAGTGTTGAAAAAGCTGCTCTATACTATAGATGCTGGTCTTGCAAATAATTTTGTCTGATTTATCCACTGTATTTGCCTTGACAGAAACCTTTCTTTTCAAATTTTGGAGCTATCATCACATTTGCTCTTTTGGGAACTTTAATTGCCTCAATTGTTACAGGTGTTTTAGTGTAAGAATTTCTATTTAACCATAACAATCTTTTTGGTAAGTTAAGCTTTCGTGTTGGGGAACCTTTATTGTATTATCTTGTCTTGTGCAGATACCTTGGTGGGTTAACATATCTCATGTATAGACTGCCTCTGGGCGAAAGCCTAATGTTTGGTGCTCTTATATCAGCAACTGATCCTGTCACCGTGCTATCTATATTTCAGGTGTCTCTGTGCTTTCATTTTTAGCATTTTCTGTCCTGTTAATTTCATGGCTTTAGCTATTTTCCTTCAAGGAAAAATCCTGGCATCAGTTTTCTGGAGGCCATGATTGTTGACTTGTTTGATTTCAGCCTTTAAGGCTTCTCAAGATTGATTCTTGTTGCCTTGCCTAAAGGCCTTGAATCTTGACAATGATGAAGTCAGATCAGAAAAGAACTATTAGAATATGCCTACATTTCTTATGCTCTGTTCCACATTGCAACACCAATATAATCACATATAGATTGCTACTTGGGAATTTGGCTTTAAGTCCTTTCTTCACCATTTATTTTCATAACTCTTAAGTTAAGACATTTTTCAGATAATCACCAAAGATATGATGCTTAAATTGGCTTGGCAAGTGATTCCTCATGTAATGTGCTGGGATTTATAGAGGAAAGGAAGAGCATTGGTGCGAATCGTCTCTGGGTCATGATAGTATATGCCCTTGAGTTACATGGGACTCCCAATTCTTTGTCAAAGTGGGTTTTCAACAATGCTAAGAGATTACATTTGAGACAGTATTCCGTGCATTTTGTTTTTAAACAATTTTTTCCACATCACATTAATAAGGGCCGAGGACTCCTCATTCTATCCCCTTCTATAGATCTTAATATTACACTCAGAGAATTTGAAGTGTAAAATTAAATTTTTCTTAATGACAAATTATGTTTTAGATTCCGGGAATAATTTCTTGTCTTCCCCAAACTACTCCTTACTTGAGAACTGAGATCTCAAAATGTGTGTTTGCTTTTAAAATATAGCTTTCATCCTTTGAGCAGTTGACATGCCAATTCTGCCATCAATATGAAGAGCCATCGGCTGTAAGCATAAATAAATTTTAATGTTGGTTGAACGCTGCCATTTTCTAAAAGGGAAAAAAAAACAGTAGCATTCAAGTGTATATTTGATTGTAGTTTACAATCTTTGTCTTGTTTTTTTATTTTTTCTTTATACATGTTTGTTTTTTTGTGTACACAGGAACTTGGAACTGACATGAACCTCTATGCCTTGGTTTTTGGAGAATCTGTTCTAAATGATGCAGTACGTATATATCTTAGTTATCTAGAAAGCAGTTGCTTCTTTCTGTTGCATGGTTATATACATGAATTGATATTGTATGTTTCTTGTCTCTTCTCCTAATCTATGGTGGTATTGTTGAAGGTGGCAATTTCCTTGTACAGGTATGCGTCACTAATTGAGATTGCTCTGAGCACTGCACCTTATCTTTTGTTTTTAACTCAATTGCTTTGTTCTCCAGGACAATGGCATCTGTAAGAAGTAATGATTCATCAGGACAAAACTTATTGTTGGTTATTCTGAGTTTTCTTGAGACATTTGTTGGCTCATTGTCTTCAGGTTAATGTTGACTATTAGTCTTCACTATTTTCTGATCTTAATTCATTTTTACTTTTCTGAGTACTAAGACACCACCTTCCCCCCAGCATAAGAAAATATGCACACCTAGTGGGTCATGGTTCTGCTTTGTGTTTTCAAGTGAGATGCCTCATGAGTTCTCAATTTACTTTCTTCCTAATAACTGCAATAATCTAGTTAAAATTTCATCTTATGAACTAGAAGCAACATTTAATGTTTGTAAGGGGTATATCAAAGTTAGAGTTTTTGGAAATGGATGCATAAAAGGTTTACAAGTTTTGTTGAAATAGTTTATATGATCTAGTTCATTACTAGAGCTTCATTTAACTGCATATTATGTCCATTCATCTATGGACCTTCTGCTTCCTGCATCGTGCTTGAGTATCTAGAACTGTGAAAATATAATAATGTTGGCCTGTGAGAACATTGACTCAATGGACCACTCTATCAGGCTACTTGACTGATCAACTTAGTCTTAGTTGGATGTGATATATTATGGATTATAGGGCTAAGGTTAGGGGAAGGTGCGGACACACCCTGGCACGATATACAGGAGTAACATTTTCTCATGCAAACAACCAGATATTGAGTTTTCTTGCAATGGGAGTCAGCGCCAATAATGAGTTGGAATTGAAATTTGAATACATCCATGTATTGTATTTCACAATCAGTAAAAGATGGTTCACACTATTCCAAGATTTTAGGGCCAAGTACGCGGTACCGACTGTACCGACGTACCGGTGGGCATCAATACCGGTAAGGTACCGAACCAAACCGAGCCGAACCGGTACTGTACCGATGGGACTAAAAACCAAAAAAAATTTGGAGCCGGTACGGACTGGTCGGTTCGGGCCGGTACCGGTTTGGTACGGGCCGGTACTAAGTCGGTATGGGTCGGTACCGGTCGGTACGGGCTGGTACGTATCGGTACCGGTCGGTACGGGCCGGTACCGGCCGGTACGGGCCGGTACGGTTCGATACCGAAATATGTAGCTGTACCGTACCGGGAGGGTCCGGTACCGACCCGTACCAACCGGTACAGCAGACCATGTTTAGGGCAAATAGTTTTGCTTGCTTCTCCAGTCTTTCTCAACCACTCTCTTTGATCCACAATCTGCTTTCTTAGATGCATTGAAGACATCCTTCTATCTAAGGGTTACCTCAAGTATATTGTGATGCAGCGCCCAGACTCCTACCAAAATTTGGATGCACTGGTTTGTTATTAGAGGCAATTTGTTTCTGGCAGCTTAGGAACAACAGAGATGAATAAATAGTGCATTCAACATGAAAATGTGTGCATATGTGTGTGCAGACACGAGCATGAGGGGACAGCTTGGCATGAATCTGGCAATCAGATTTTGTAAGAGCAAGATGTTAGGATAGGGGTACTAGTCCTTAATGCAAAGAACTTTGCTGCTTGTTTTCTAGTTTCTAATTAACTCTTTCATTATTTTTCGAGCATTTACAATAATTTTTTCCCGGTAGAACTTATTTTACATGCCAAAAGTAACTAAATAGTTAATCATGAACTAGAAAACGATCATGAAGATCTTTGCATGATGTCCGCTCCTAATTATGGATGAGTCCATGGATCCTGATATCTGCTCTTGCTGAATCAGATTGACAGACTCATGTTTTAACTTCCTTCTGTGCCCATGTCAATATAACCTTGGTGGTAGATGAGAAAAGGAATACTGCCAAATCAGGAGGGGGCTGCTAATGCGGGTGTGCAAGTATTAATTCGGGGAGTCACCAAGATCATTTCATATTTCACTGATGTGATGATGTTGCTGCTATCCTCCTCCTATTTGCTTAGTTTCATTATCTCTTACATTTTGTGACAAAACTAACTGTTCATCCATAAGAGTATTATGAGAAAGTTGAGGAATTTGTCTGGACTTCTGAAAATTTTGTTAATGTTTGTATCATGACCAGGCTGTTGTTTATGATTGCTTGCAATAAGTAACTATAAAGGATAAGGACACACATGGTATAGCATAATTGGCTCCCAGACTAAATAAGAAATTTACACTTCCTTGGTAAAATATGGACTTGTTTTCATTGATAATGTCTGCAAGATCTCTCTTCCAATTTTCATGTTGTCATGATAAGTTGTCCTTAAGTCTAACTTTTCTGGTCTTCAGTTTGCTTCAACTATTTCTGGACTTATTCCCACTGTCATCTTTCAATGATTCTAACAGATATCTGGTTTTACAGGGGTCGGAGTTGGATTCATTTCTGCTCTTATATCCTTTTCTCAAAACAGATGTCTGCAAAATTGTTTAAATTTTTATCTTTCATGAATATTTTGTTCTTATGTATTGTTTTTGTTTTCACCTTCTCTCTTGTTTTGTGTGAATGACACATGATTCTTAGTTCATTCTACATATTAGTGGTCATACTTGGTTGACTAGTTGACCCTTGAAAGGAGGTATAATAATATTCTGAAGAAATTTGGCAGCATTTCAGTGCTATGGTTAATGCATCATTTACACATGACACTTATCATATGAAGGTTTTGGATATTAAAGGTTTTCCAAAAGACGAAGCAGGATGTAGATCGTGATGGAGCTCCAAAAAATCCAACCTATCAAAGAGAAATGATGATAAAAATACAACTACGGAGGGCTATGAGAGAATCTTGGCAAATGATCTTATTATAATTGTTTTCTGGAGCGATAAATTGAATCATGGCTTAACAACCTTCTTGGCTGTCTACGAGCGACGACTAGAGCAAAGATTCAGGAGAGGATTTATTTACTTAACTGAACTGTAGGATCAGCCAGTGATCCTGTTATTTACCTGGTGCTAAACACAATTTTACTTGGAAAAATCTTGTAGAGGTAGGGTAACCATCAAATAAGGGTAAGAATATTGTGTAAGTAGGTCTATAATTTATGGAAAATAATATGATCATGAACTTATAGTCGAGTAGGAACCCATATACAAGGTACAGTATACTAGTCAATCTGTTAGTAGTTATTTACTCAGAGAATATTCTTTGGCCTGAAGTCAATGAAGGCTTTTCTTTCTTCTTCAAGTTTCCATTGTGGAGGCATGTCTTCTAGAACATAACATGCTCTTTATGTATGTGTCAGACTTCTTCATCATGCTATATAGTCCAGCATAAACTTGCTGCTCATCTTAGGGTAGCCAATGTTGAATTTCTACAATTACCTAGTAAATATTAAATATCACCCAGTTCTTTTTCATGAAACTTGGGATGAAAATTGATGAAGCATTCAGCCTTATTCATATTTTTTTTTTTTTTTTTGTGATGGAACAAAATATGTTGAGAAACCTTAACTACTCAGTACCTCTTTAAGTATGCTGGGCTGAATGTTGAAAAGTTAGTACGACAGTCTTTATCTTTCTATTTTGTAAATATTTTCTATTGACTGATATCAGTAACATAATGTTAGAGGAAACTGATTTCCATGTCCAAATTGTTTGCTATTTCCAGTCTTCATAATTTGGAGAGCTGTCTCTTTGTCCTTTTCCCTTACTTTTCGTAAGTCATTCCTGGACCATTAATTTTTGCTTTCAGTTGCATCTGAAGGTTATGGATTTATTATGATTTTATCTGATTTTGGACTATTACTTACAGGTACATGCTAGCTGAAGGTCTTGGCTTGTCCGGTATAGTTTCAATACTGTTCACTGGAATTGTAAGTAATATTTGGTGCTTTTTGGTTCCCCAAGAATTGGTCTGCAATAAATTTAAGATTTTTGTCCTGTTTATCAGGTCATGAAGCGCTATACATTCTCAAATTTGTCAGAAAAATCTCAACATTTTGCTTCTGCTTTTTTCCATTTGCTTTCATCTTTAGCAGAAGCTTTTGTGTAAGGGAAATTACAAATTAAATTATTAAAATTTTATTGGTTTTATTGATGTGTTTTTAAAACTCAAATGTTAATCATATTGCCGTATTTTCTCGTTGGTTAATTTTACCTCCAGATTCATATACATGGGCTTTGACATTGCGATGGAACAACAAAGCTGGTCCCACATTGGGTTCATCTTTTTCTCAATTGTATCCTTTCAAACATTCAGTATGCAGATAAGACTGATATTAAGAATTTATTCCACAGCATTATTTCATCACTCCTTAACTTTTCACCTAATGAATGACCCAGCTGTTTATAGGTGTTGCAAGGTATTAACTCACAAATCTATTACAAATCATTTAAATATGCTGTATTTCTCTTTATCATTAAGCAACTTTTGTGTGCCTTACCCTTCATCACACAACTCGTGTTGCTTGCTAGTGATTTTGACTTGAATATAGCCGACTTTGCTTTGCTTCTATGTTACAGTTTTCTGTTTTGGGGCCAAATTATCTTCTTCTTCTTCTTCTTCTTCTTCTTCTTCTTTTGAGTCTGCTTGGCAAGATAATGATTTATGATATTGAAGACACATGAAAGATAAAATTCTAGCTGTCATTTGAATTTTGTAAATAAAATGTTTCTCTACCAAAAGGTCTGCAATCTGCCCTTAGATTTGCAGAATTTTATGCATGTTACAGCACTTAATAGCAACAGAAGATGGAGAAACTTCATGAATCTGGCCCCAAGTAGATGAGAATAAATTTTGTCAGTTATAAATTGATTTTGTTGTATATAGCATATGCCTGCATTAAATGGTAGATTTTACTAAGAAAAATTCATTATAAGCATAGAATCTGGTATCTCCATTTTGTCTTTCCAAACTGCCTACTTGCCTTGTATGATTTTAGTACTTTGACTTGTATATTATCAAGTCTCAAATTGATTAAGTGTTATTTGTTGGAAGGTAATAAATTGATATCGTGAATCATGCATTTACAGTGCTTTGATTTCAATACATTTTCCTTTGGTAGCATGCCCATGCTCATTTAATTTTAACTTATAACAAAATGGTTTTTGGCTGTTTCAAACCATATGAAGAACTGTCTTTAGTCATTGTCTGCTTTATAAGGACGAACTCCAATTTATATTGATTCAATTTGAACATTCTTCGATAAAATCATGTCAAATGACTCTTATATTCTTTGTTTTGAAAGAGCTACAAATGTCTTTTCTTGTGCTTACCTGGTCAACTTGGTGAGACCAGCAAATCGGCAAATACCTATGCAACATCAGAAGGCACTTTGGTATAGTGGTAAGTTGATATGCTGTTATTATAGGTTCAGTTAGTCTCTACAGAGATATTTGATGAAAAAGGTATCATAGGTTTGGAATTTTTCGGTTTCTTCTCGATGATTAGTGATTTTATGGACAACCAGGACTTCGAGGGGCAATGGCTTTTGCCCTTGCTCTGCAAGCAGTCCATGATCTCCCTGATGGACATGGCCAGACAATCTTCACTGCTACCACTGCTATTGTTGTTTTAACAGTAAGCATTTTTGCTGGCAAGTTTTTACTCGAGCTGGAAAAGATTATACACTGAAAATATATCTCTAAACTTTTTCGTTGCATGAGAAAAATTCTCGAGGCTGAATAATACTTCATTTTTTCTTTTCTTGTGAAACAACTAATAGAATAGTTTTAATGTCGAGTATAGCTAAGGTATGCTGCAACGAAGTTGCAGGGTCTGATTTGTGGTAAAGCTAGGAGACTCAAAATAATAATGACTTATGGAGTCCATTATTAGAAGGTTAAGAGGTGCACCGACAAACATATATTGAGTGAAAAGTAATCAAGATGTTTTGGACATAAGAGTGGGTCCATCTTGGGTATATGTTGAAGGATTGGAGGAGAGGGAGCGAACTGAGAAAACTGATGCTTGGATGGGCGGTGGGAATGATCTTAATTCTTAAGGAACTTATAATTTTGAATGCTAGACCTGTATAGGAACAAACGGTGAAGCAGGATTCATGTAACCAACATGAATTGATGGCTTTTCAAATACAATCAAATCTCTCCCTTGCACAATACAATTGATATTTTCATTTCCATCTGCACCAGATTTGCTTAGCTGGTGAAATAGTTTTCACATCATTACTATAAAAATAAGCAGAGATACACTTGACATAGAAAAAAAATGGTAACTCATTTTCCTGACCTGAATTTGGTTGCTGGACAGCGGAATGCGACCAGCAGACTGGACTAAATCTGGGAAATGGTTCGATTAACCATTAGCCTGTAAACATGGTTCCAGGACCCATCACATCAAAATTAACAGCATCCAAGGAGTGAAAATCTCAGTACATGCCCCCATGAACTAAGTAACTATTAGTCTTGGTTGGTCCGAGAGAGTTTTAATTGTGGGATTCAGGTTTGGAAAGAATGCTAATACATTTGGACATGCTCTTTTCACAACAATAATGTGGATTGATGAAGATATCTTTATTTTTACAGAAGATACTCTACATAGGATGCCTCTCCTTTTTTACTTACTGTTTTTGTCCCTGTTTTCTCTATCTTCTTCCAAACGGTAGACATATGTATATGCTTATATATAGATAGTTTGAGATGCATGTGCATACCATGTGCATATACAGATACATATAGGCAGACACTGAATTAAGTGTGGCAGTGGTTGGATCGTGTTCTGATCAACCTCCAAAAGTAATCGGTAAACCAATTTTGTGCAAAACCAATTGACAGGTTGACGTTGATAAAAGTGCGTCGGACTCGCCTCACCCAGAGAAAGATAAAAGATACATTTGAGCATTCAAAGAGGCTAGGACTTAGTTGCCACTTGCCAGAATCAGGAACGAGTGTGGGAGTGAGTGGTGTGGGTACAGGGAAGCAAACATTTTAAAAACTCTTTAAATAAGGAAGCGCCTAGGAAGCAGATGCTGGTTAAAGTTTTTGGGGAGCTTCCAAAGCAGGTAATTTACTCTTAAGTGAAAGTTTCCTGCTGCTAACGGCTAGAATGAGGGAGATGATGTCAAGAATAATCTGGCTAAGATTGCATTTTGTTTGTTTGTTTGTTTGTTTGTTTTTAGTTTTTAGTGGTGCATATGAGTTCATAGTAGAAGGAAGGGTGTAGAGAGCCAATAGAAGTTGTGAGGACACAATAAGAAAGGTTCTTGAGTACTTTCTGTGACCTTGCTATTCATATCTACCCTTGAGAGAGTTACTCCAGGTCTGATAAGATTGTCAGGGAGAGGAATCCAAGGTTTCATATTTTGCTATTAAGCATGTGATCAAGTTTTGGACCAATATTTTTCAATGTCTTACTTTTTGTTTTGGATATGTCAGACCAATTCAATACAAAACTAGACAACTAATCTTTAAAAATTTAAAACAAGAAAAAGAATATTACTAATAAAACATGAAAATTTATTCCAAAAATAATTTTACTATTAGACTATGTTATGAAGATATATGATACTCTAAATTTTTAGGACATCCTGGTAGTGCTTTTATGAAATAATAGTGGTATGCAGAAGACAACATCAATGTAAATTTTGATTGAAACCATGTGTCCGGCCAAATGCCAACTGGTTTTGTTTGTAAATTTTGGTTGAAACCATGTGTCCGACCAAATACCAACTGGTTTTGTTTGGAAACAAGTGAAACCTGACTTGAATTTTGCCAAGTGCAATGCAATAGGAGTCTCCATGAATTTTCCCACTATATTGTCTTTTGAGGGGCACTCCTGTAATTTTCTTAGCCGATCCTCATTAAAGTGATGATGTGGAACTTAAATTTCTGTTCTATATGCTGCAGCAAGCCTGTGTGTGGAAAAAGGTGGTGTTGGAAGTAGCAATTGCAGCAAACATCTGTACAGCCTGTCTATTTGGCTTACCCCCAACTGAAAATAAGAGCTCACAAAATAATTTATTATGGTCATCCACATTTTGCTTTCAAGGTTTAGTAGCTTTTTACTAGGATGATATACCCTAGCTCATCCTTTCTTCCATCGTCAAGACCAAGTACTTTAACCTCTTGGGCAATGCAGGTGCTTTTGATTGGAGGCTCAACAGGCACAATGCTTGAAGCTTTAAAAGTTGTTGGTGATGGTCACAATGGTCGATTAGGAGATGTAAGTTTCTGGAAGTGTATAATTAATGCTACTCCGTTTCTTTATGCTTATTCAATATGTGTAATGTTCCAATATATTTTGGAGTGTATGACTACCCTAACAATTTGCCAAAACCAATGTTCCTTGATGTGAAAAAAATTGTAACATGAATGCTTCTCGGATTCCTTATGCTTATTTGATATGCTGGTTCTTGTTTTTCTTAATCTTTCAATATATTTTCAAGCGTATACTCTGTCAATTTGCCAAAACCACTGTTCCTTGCCACACAGAATTTTATGACCTTCACAGCTACTAGAAGATGCCTTTTGTTTACAATAATGAATGCACCTTCTAGTTCACTTGCAGATTTAGGATGGATTCTCTCCATTCATTAACTTCTTTTAGCACCTAGGATGCTTTTAATCTATTTAAACAAATTCTTATCATATTTCTTGTTGAAAATCTCACAGAAACTCAAGATTGCTTCCCTCAATTTATTTATTGCCTGTTGAGAAATATACTGCAAAATCATGGTTTTCTGTTTTTGTGCTGCGCTGTTCCTGCACTTAATCTCATCAACCTTCCTTTTTGATGAAATTATTAGCATATGAGTTTGTTTATGTCTTCTCCAGGTTTAATGATTTTTTTCAACCTTTAGGAGAGCTTTGTGGGGACAGATGGCTCCACTGGACCATCATATGATGAGGGAACTTCATCCGGAAGCAAGCTGCAGATGACACTTAAAGAGTTTCACAGGTATCTTTACAAGTTACCAGTTCTTAGATTTTTCCTTCTTCATATGCTTGTTATCCACTTGTTGACCAATATTATTTCTAAATTTCTCTGCAGCACTGCCTCTTTGACTGCATTAGATAGACATTATCTTACGCCATTTTTCACATCCCAAAATGATGACGAGAATCCTGGTATGATATAATTTTGCTTATTTCTTTCTGCAAGGTAAAGCAGTGTGATGTAGTCACTAGAATATGATTTTTCTTTTATTTTTTTGCTAACATTAGATTATGGATGCGAGCAAAATCAAATTAATAAAAGGTTGTTGAGGAGTTGATACCTCTAGTGCGCTCCATATGTGTGCATCTGTTGGGTTTTCTTGGACAAATCAAACCTGATTCAGAGAAACATATAAAACAATCATTAGATCTGAAACTTAGCCTCATGGGATTTCTTTGAGAATGACGTTCAGTAGCCTTCCAGCCATCGGCCTATCCCCGCTCCAGTACATATGCCTGTAAAACCTTTTTCGTCTTCAAAGACAAGGCATAGCCAAAAGGGCTAGCCTATTTATCAATCTAGGCATAAAAGTAATGCATTTATAAGCTAGGTTTGGATAGTCTTTTCACCCGCGATTGGATATGCTCTTTACAGACATACTAATTAAAACCTTTCCATCCATTAGATATTCCCCTTCACAGGCATACTGATTAAAACTGTTGCAGCTGCCAAAACAACTTGACATTAACTTTTCTAAGGGCCTGTTTGGGTATTCTTACAAGATTGGGCTGAAAATCCTATAAGATTCATGGATTAGGCCATCCATTTAAGCATTGCCCTATATCAACCAATTACCACCCAACCCAAATCTTGTGGGAAGAAAATAAAGACCCTATATGTTCTTTTCTTCTTCCTGTAGCCTAAAGGCTAGGATCTGGGCTAGGTTTGGACAATCTCTTAGAAAATGCAAGATAGATGGACCAACAAGCTCCATTCCTATAGGATTTTCAGCCCAATGCTGTGGGAATATCCAAACAGGCCCTAAGACATAGCATATACTTTACTGCTTTACAGCAAAGTCATCATCATAGGAAGCATGGAAGGCATGCTGAAAGCTTTCCCGCCTTTGGGAATTGGTTCATAATTCAGTTGTTTCATGATACTGTATTCTACTGGATTTTTATTTTGTCACCTCTTAATTTGGGTTTAAAAATTTGTCTTTTGATGCAAAAAACAGATGAGGCAACCCAAAATTCTAGAAGAATAACAGAACTTGAAGGCCACGAGTGAAATCATGGTCTTCTTCTCAGCATGCCAAAAGAAGCAGCTTTTATTGTGCTTAATGGAGCTCTCTAAAATACACAGCTGAGCATTTTTGCGAGTAGATGCAGATATTTGTTAACTGCACATGCATTGTCCTGCATATTGATGTGATAGAGAAAAATATCACATAACAGCACGGTATGATCTCTCTAAATGACGAGAAGTTTCAGTTAGCTTGATATGTATACATCTACTTATGATACAGAAAAGCAATTGATAGCAGTACTGTTCATGAATGTCCATTTGGGTTTCTATTCAAACTGTAATTCGTTCAACTGTGCTGCATATCCAGATTATGATCTTTCATCATGGTTACTGTAAAATCATCGTGGTTTTGAAATGTAGAGAGTGCTCTGAAAAAGCAGTGTAAGAACAACTCCACAACTGATTCGATTCTGCTGCTTTTTAACAGCAAGTATATTTTTTGAATGGAAGTTGTAGTAATACATTGAGTGATTTTAACTGGGAGATTTGGTTGCAGTTGGGGTTTATTAAGGTATTGCTTCTATTAATCACCGTTCGCAGGGTTTTAGGGGAAAAAAAAATTGATTTAGAGAAACCATTGCATCCTAGCCTCCAACATTATTGTGGTTGGTTTGTTCTTGTTTAAGTCGGCCTATTGGCCTAATACTGTAGGCTTGTGGAAGGGGCTCGCCTTCCAGTTATTACCTAAAATAATGACGTTTGCTCTTAATTTATGACCATTCAGCAGTTGCTTAGGCCCTATTATGATTCAGGTGATACTTGTAAGGTCATTGGCTCATAGCTGAATCTTTCCCCTTTTGTTCACTCTTTCTTCTAGTTAATAAGCGAACTTAATTCTAGATGAGATGCCACTACGATGACAATGCGTTGGATTAGGTTTTAAATTAGGTCAAATAAATTTGCCTTGCATCAAAAATCCCTCGGTGCAGAACTTGTCTCTGAATCGTACTAATTTTCTCGTCCCACGTGGCATGGAGCTAATTCAGAATTATTCTTGATTCCAGGGTTGGCCTGGTCGGAGAAATTCAAATCCAACAGGCACCCATAAGCGATGTTTTTTGAACGGGCTACAAATTGGCGACGGTGTCCGCTATCCCGGATCCGAGTCTGCCGACCGTTGCCATCTCCCGTAGATTCACAGAACCTATCCCAGATCTTCATTCCCTCTCCATCCTTCCAAAAATAAAAACCGAATCTTTTGATTTCCAACACTAGTAGACCCACCCTTCGCTGAACCGTTGCGTGTCCCTCCAATCTCACTGTAGCGAGTCTGTTTCCCTCTTTGTTTCGATCTTTTCTTCTCTGACGCCGAGTCTGTTTCGGTGTCTCGCTCCGCCCCTCCTTGATCCAATCTCTCTTGGAATTGATCGAGAAAACCAGCGACCCTCATGGAACCCTTCTCCAAACCCCCTTCCTCTCAAGAACCCCCCTCCATCCCCCCTCCTCCCACCCAAGAGGACCACCTCCAGCTAATGCCCAAACCGGCGGCGACCGAGAAGCGAGCCCGGCGGCGGCGGAGGGAGATCAGCTCCAGATACTTATCATCGACACCGTCCAATTCTTCATCTTCCACTCCCATCCCTTCCTCTCTTTCCTTTCTTCTCTCTTCTGGAGACCCCTCTTTCCCCCTCCTCAGGAAGCATCATCACCAAGAGAAGCATCGCCGGGACCCCGGAGTCCCTCCGTCTACCATCGCCGATGCTGGTGATCTGGAATCGCAGCCCTCTTCATATTTTGCCGACGAGAACCGGCCCGGGATGACGGCGGCGGCGGAGGAAAAACTAGACTTGGTGACTCCTCTGCCGCTCGGGATCCAGAGCAAGGCCGTTGGAACGGAGAGGAAACGGGTTGTAAGGCTATTTGGTGAAAATGGGGTCGAAGAGCATCATCAGCAGCAGCAGAAGACTGTGAAGCGGGTGAAGCTCGTGGACGGGAAGCTTCAGTCAGGGAAGCCGAGGCCTGGCACTCCCATGGTATGTGCTGGTGATCAGGGTAGTGTTGGTGCTAATTGTACCCCAAAGCAGTCATCTTTGAGCCAAAACCTTCTGAGATCAATGAATTTTGGGGCGGCTTCTTTAAAGAGGATTGTAGCTCAGGGGAGCAAAGCTGCGATTGCCACCCCAGCTCGAGGGAGCCCTTTCCCTTTAGAGGAACATAGCAGCAGTTTGCCAGTCGAAACATCATCAGAGAGTTCTTCGACTGATCCCTCTGAAGCTGAATTGTGTGCTGCCAGTGGTCAGGGTGAGTTCTGCGAGAGCCCTCGGCTCCTCGGTCAGAAGAATTCCAGAATCCAGGTTGAGTTGGATCACCTGCTAAACATGTCGGCAAGGCAGTCGTCAGAGGATGGGGGCTTGGGTAGGCATAACCCCGAGGATTCTTCTCGAAGGGTGTCATCCTCTCCCTTCCACCACTCGCTCAGTTTGACTGTGTCAAATTGTCAACAGCCGCCCTTCAATCCAACCAAGTCTGCCTGTAGACCTCTTGTTCTGCTGGAATCTCTAGCTAGCACAGCAAGACCAGTGGCACTCGGACTGCCTCCACGACCACCGAGCAGTAAGCTAGGGATGGACTTGAAGAAGGGTAAGAAGGCATTGAACCATCAGGAAGACATTCATTCGCTCCGCCTACTGCATAACTGTAATCTTCAGTGGAGATTCATCAATGCAAAAGCACAGGCAGCAGTTAACGCTCGGACCATTGCAGCAGAGGTTGGTTAATTTCTATCAATTTTAGGGTAATTTGCATGCATTGAACTTCTTGAAGATTGTGCAATAGTGGCTATGAGATTTGTTGGTATAACTTCATGAGAACCACAATGAAGGAATATACCAGTATGGCCTTTACGGTTGGAACACCCCTAGATTCCTTGTTTGATTTAGTAGTCTAATTTTAAATTATTTCGCATGAGAACAGTAATATGGATTGATAATGGCGCTAAAAGTTGGCATTCTGCTGTACTATAGTTTAACTGTCAGAATAACTATTCGGTATTATAGTTCCTTTACCATAAAAAAAGTGTGCTTCTAGGTTTTATCGTTGTTTTAGTGGTCTACTACTTTACCTGATTGGCAAGTTTGGAAAAGAAACTTTATTTGATTATTCCTTTGACTATGGTTTTGTTCCAATGATTTTTTGCTCGCTTTCTTTATGTGCAACTACGGATTGAATTGACCAACTTTTGTTTTCTGCAGATATCACTTTATAGCCATGAAGCTAAGTTATCAGAACTGCGAGATTCTGTTGCGGTGAAGAGGATTGAACTTGAAAAGCTTAAAAGAGAAAGAAATTTGCAAGCTATTGTTGAAGATCAAGTAAGGCCAAACGATTTATTGATTAAACTTTGATATTCCTTGCATTTTACCATTGCGTCACATGATTTCTTGGAATTTTTGATAGCATAGTATGTAACACTTACAAGGGACAAGTCCATGAAAAATGCAAGTTTATCATCGTTTTGTCCAACATACTGAATGCCATAGAGGATATATTCACGTTCAGCTAGATAGCATCAAGCAGTTTTTTTGTAATTGGAACTATCAAATATAGTTTACTATAACAGATCAAATATCTCATCAAATGATTAGTTGATAGGTGAAGTTAACCTTTTTCATCGTTTTAATAACTCAAATCACATGAGTCATAAAATTAATAACTCAAATCACATGAGTCATAAAATTAAAATACTCGGTCTTGATGTCTCCACTAGACTAGGGTGCAAATAAGCCGAGTAGCTCGCGAATTGCTCGAGCTTAACTTGTATCCAAGCTCGACTCGACTCGACTATTACCGAGCTTGAGTAGCTCGAACAGTTTTTCGAGTTAAGCTTGAATAGCAAAATACTCGGCTCAAAGACTCATGAGCCTAGTCAAGTGTATATATTTTTTATAATATTATATTTATATATATATTATTAATTTAATATTTAAAATATAATATTTTGTTTTATTTTGTTTTAACCATATTTTTTAATTATGACCGAGGCTCAAATTTCAGCTTGAACTCGAGCTCGAGTATGGCTTGGTTCATTTTCAAGTCAAGTCGAGTTGATCTCGATTTTTTTTTTTTTTGATCGAATCGAGTTTGAGCTTGGATATTAAGACTCAATTAATCTTGAGTCGAGTTTCAAGCTTGAGTATTTTGAATAGAGTCGATCTCGAGCCTCTAGTTACTCGACTTGGCTTGGCTTGGCTCAATTGCACCCCTATAGTAGACCAGCCTAAAGGTAACAATAACCAAATGATCATGTAGTAATGTCTTTTCAACTGTACCATTGGAGGCATTGGCCTTGTCATCGTAGGACAAATCTAAAATTGTTTTTAAAATTATATGAAATGTCAATAATGTCTTTGTTAGCATCCGTGAGATGACACAACTAGTTAACTATTAACACCTCTAACCTGTCAGAGATGGTAGCTCTTGTGTCCTAAGGTCATAAGCTTTATTTCCTTTTTGTTTTGATCCTCTGCCTAAAGAGGATGGCTGGGATGAAAGAGGACATCTTTATGCATATTCTTTTTAATAACATCTCCAAAGTGCGGGCTTTAGGTTTTGATGGAGCAACTATAAAAGAATAATTACAAGAATTTTGTTCAGCTGGTTCGTTCAGATAGGCTTGTTTGGTCTAGGATGATGCTATTGATTCAACATATAGATGTCCTGTTTGCTTCAGCTGTCCTCTCCCAATAGGGGACTAAGAGCAATTTTATACATCTCCTGATCACCATTAACTTGCCGAAGGAAGGGCTTTCCTTTTTGAGTACACAAGTTTTACTTGATCTTTTAACAGATTGTAGGCTTCAAAAAGGGAGAACTGTTTAAGAAAGTGAAAAGGAAGATGAACAGTTTTGAAAGATGATGAGAAAACTACATTTAAGCTTGTTAGTTTTTAATTATTAACCACTGTTCCACGATGGTGGTAAAAAAGTGAAAAAGGAGAGGAACCAAGGTCCGGCGTACCGGTCCGGCTCGGCGTACCGGTGGCCGGCCGGACCGGTACGGTACCGGCCGGGCTCCGCGAGCCAGACTTTTTTTTTTTTAATGCTGTCTCTGTTGGATCTTAAATTAAGTGAAAATTGATGTTTTTTTATTACTTTTTTCATGATTTTTGATATTTTCATATTTAAATTTAGGGTTGAAATTTGAAACATATATGATGCATTATTGCATGTTATGTTTTCCTCCCGTTCCAAATGATAAAATCATACACATAAAATATCTTCAAATTAAGATACAATCATTTACATACATTTAAAGTACTCTAGGATATCTAAAATCGGGACGAGTGCCGATGGCTCTCGTAGATATCTGGATCATAAGTATAATCAGGAGGAGGCAAATCAACCCAATCAGAAGGAACGCGCGCCAGGTTATAAGAACTGTCGGATCTCTCGCTCACGCTCTGGCTCTGAGAGGTGTCCTCTGATTGTGTAGGGGCCCATCCAAATATGGCGGAAGCAAAATCCAATGCACCATATCCGTATTCGTCAGGCTGAGGCTGTGGATAATAGAATCCGTATCCGTATGTTGTCGGATCTGCAGTCGTATCCTGTCTTCCTGAACGACCTCGAGGAGCCCGTCTTCTATGTCCAATAATATCCTCACGATCTCTATCAGGTGGTCGACCGTGGTCCGTATCCTGTGTAGCACCCATAAATTGGGACTCACCGGTGAAATAAAGACCATCCTCCGGCTGTGTCTCATGAGTACCATACTGTCCTCCGCTCCCTCCATGGCTAGAAGATCCATCACCACCAGAACCTTCATCGCTGCTAGTCCAAGTCTCTTCCTCGACACTCTCCATTGGGATTCTTTGTTTTCCTTTCCTGGCCCTCTCTGTCTGGCTCCCCTGTGCCTGCGGCTGATCAGCTCTGGGAGTGCGTGGAATATTGCGCTCAGCCCATTGCTCTGGATCGACCCCAGCTTCGGTGGCTATGAAGGTAGCTGGTCGTGGAGGCGATCCTGGCTCGTCAAGCTCGGGCTCCTGCTGCTGGCCTACAAGCCAGCCGAGTAGTGGATCATCGTCATCAGCGGTGAAGGACCCGTAAATCGGATCTGTATACTTGAGCTCCACTTCCTCCTGGATGCACTTTAGCCTCAACCGCAAATTGTAATGCACATAAACAAGGTCGTTGAGGCGCTTTCGCGTCAAACGGTTTCTTTGTTTGCTGTGGATAAGGGCGAAGGTGGACTAATTGCGCTCACATCCACTAGAGGAGACTGTTTGGGAGAGGATCCGAATAGCTATCCGCTTTAGATTTCTCGCGGATCCGCCAAAATGCACCCACCATTCAGCTGCAAAAATATTTATGCAAATTACATATATGATAGTTCCATAATAGTAACTAAGTAACACCAGGTGAATGTTTTCCTAATGTGTCACGTACCTGGATTCATATTGTGTTTGCTGACGACAGCCGCTCGTTGGCCAAAACTGTAGCTGCCCTCTCTAAATAATTTGCTCTGTGAAAAATAAGCATAAGAAAACCATGTTAATAATTGAAGATGCTGATATACTTACACATGCTGGTAATTACTAAATCATAATTACCTCTTCAAGACATAGGGCCGCTTTTTCTGGATCTGCCTCCATCTTGTAAATCACATTACGCAAAGCATCCAGAAGTGTTTCATCCATACCAATTCCATCTATGCTGTACTGAAACCGGGGGTTTAGGTAGTATGCTGCACATATACGAGACTATCTTAGCATAATTATATAATTATATCCATCACTATAATTGTCACTATAATTATATCTTAGTTTACCTGCTAGATGTAATTCCGTACCCATTTGCGCTCCCCACCGTTGCTCAATGATGTTGATGTATGACCGGCCATGTGCTGCATCTGCCTCCATAATCTGATCCTTTGCCTTAACCATCATGTGATACAAAAATCCCATCTGGGGGTAGATCTCGCTATCTACGGCCCGCAGCACTTCATATAATGGTTTGATAGCCTTGACTATTGTAGTAGCCCGCTGCCAGAATGGCTGTCTCGTCACCAAGTCTTCTATCTTGCTCCCTTCAGTGCCGGCATAAGAATATCTACTATCATACCACTCGGGACTGGCAAACATCTGACGTAGGGCTCCTCTCTTCTCGAGTATGCTATCAAGTGCGATGAAGTTGGTAGCAAACTGTGTGACTCCTGGTCTCAGAATCTCTCCCCCTGTATACTTTCTCATCAATGAAAGAACCCAGTTATGGTTATAAATATACCTCGTAATGCGTTGGGCTGTCTCCACCGTTTGTTGCACCCTACGGATCTTTCCAATGTCCATCAACATAAGATCGATACAATGTGCAGCACATGGGGTCCAGAAAATATGTGGCCGCCGCTCCATCAAGACCTGCCCGGCAGCCTTATATTGCGGCCCATTATCAGTGACGACCTGCACGACATTCTCCTCTCCTACCAGATCAATCACATCCTCCATAAGTTTCAGCATGTACGAGGTGTTGTGCACATAAGCCGAAGCATCAATCGACTTATGGAAGAAGGTCTTAGCATCACAGTATGTCAGGAAGTTGATGATGCTCCGCCTGGTCGGACCGGTCCAACCATCGCACATGATGGTTAGTCCATATATGGGCCACTTGCTCTTGTAGGAGTCAATCCAATTCTCCAGCTCCTCCTTATTGTTGTCAAGAAGCTCACCGTATATATCCTTCGGGCCTGGAGGAGCTACACCGGGACCGGCAGCTTGTATGGCGGCAATGGCAGACCTGTAGTATGTATTGTCTGCCACATTCGCTGGGATGTGGCTGAAGTGAAACCAGGATCCAATAGCTCGCCACATAGTTTTCTTCTTATCTTTCATCCACATTGTGTCTACCCTCTGCTGCCTTGAATCTCTACTGGGGAGAGCATGCGGATCTACATCATGAATTGTCGCTCCTTCTGGAACTCCTCTAGATGACTTCTTTCGGCTACCAAAACTACCCAGCATAGATGCAATCCGGCCACGTTCTTTGCCGACGCCCTCCCTTACTGAAGTTGTCCTCAAGAACTCTGGATCTTGTCTAGTGTTTCGAGAACCGCCGCCCGACTCGTATGCAGAGGGCCCAAATCGAGCCCTATGCCTGGCCACCTCCTCCTGCTGCCACTGATCATCCAGGCTTGCATGCATGGCCGCCTGAATATCTGCCTCCTCCTCATCTAGATCCTCGACCTCCTCTGGCTCCCTAGAGTGATAGGAAGGTGGCTCTGCCGCTTGGCGATCGACCTCCGCCCTCTTCTTGGAAGCCATCTCCTTCGCTTCTTTGGCCTCAGCAAGATTCTGCCTCATCAGCACACGAATCTCGTTAGGACAATTTCGGCACGTAGCAACCTCACCGGAATTTCCGGCTAAGTGTTGCTTCAACCTAGTTACCCCTCCTCCCTTGAAAACCTTGTCGCAAAACTTGCATTGAAACTGGTGTCGTTGCCCCTCACTTCCAAGTCTTCGCCCATAAGACCAGCCAATATCACGCTTTGCAGGGTTCGTTTTTCTTGATGGCTCCATTTCTATCATAAAAGGACAACTTATCAAAAAATTAAGCTAATAAAGTAAATTTTTGCATTATCTTATTATTTAAGTAATTTATAAACTATTTTTTTAAGTAAATTATTAACAAAATTAATGAAATAATATAGGATAAAAAAACCGCACCTTAAATAGTCTCCGCTGGATTTTTTGGGCAGGACCTCCTCCTCGCTATCTCTCAAATCTTTCCGTCTCCGCACCTTAAATAGTCTCCGCTGGATTTTTTGGGCAGGACCTCCTCCTCGCTATCTCTCAAATCTTTCCGTCTCCGCACCTTAAATAGAACCTCTCAACCTCAAATTGTTTGGGAAAGAAGTGAGCCTCGTTCGGTTTTTATAACCGAACGAGAGGCTTAAGATCGTGCTGTTAATCCCAGATTAACAGAAAAGAAGTGGCCTCTCGCGCGCGGCGGGGGCGCTCGGGCCGTCGCGCGGCCGTCGCGCCAGGGCCCTGGCCCGGGCGGGCGCGCTCATGTTCGTTCTTTCTGGTGCGCGCGCGGCACGGCGCCCGGGCCCTTGCTCCGCCGAGCGTTCGGGCGCGCGCGCGGGGCCCGCCCCCCGGCCCTGCGCGCCTTCGCGCGCCCCGCCTCGCGCGGGCGGGCGGGCACCAGGGGCCGCGCGCGGCCGGTTGCGCGCGCGGCCGGGCTCGACCGCCCGTGGGTCGAATGTCGGTCGCGCTTGGGCCGAATCTCGGGGGCGCTCTCGGAGTCCGTTTCTTGGGGGCGGGCACGGTCTGGCCCGTCGGTTTGGATTGGCGCGTTGGGGCCGCGCCCGATGGTGCTGAGCTTGGCTCGGCTGTGCGTGGTTTCGGCCACTTCTTTCGTTGATTTGATGGGAAAGAAGTGTCCGGAGGCCACTTCCTTGTTTTTTAATGGGAAGGAGTGGCCGGAGGCCACTTCCTTTCCCATTAAAAAAGAAAAAGAAGCTGTGGCCTGTCGGCCACAGCAATTTTTTTTTTTTTGAAAGAAGTGGCCCGTTGGCCACTTCCTTCTTAAAACCACGCGCGGCGCGTGGTTTTTGAAACCACGCGCCACGCGGTGGTTTTAGGAACCACAGCGCCTCGCTGTGGTTCCCAAAAAAAAAAAAAAACTTTTTTTTTTGGAAAGAAGTGGCCCGTGGGCCACTTCTCCCTTAAAAAAAACCCGTACCACTTCTTTCCAAAAAAAAAGTTTTTTTTTTTTTTTTGGGAACCACAGCGAGGCGCTGTGGTTCCTAAAACCACCGCGTGGCGCGTGGTTTCAAAAACCACGCGCCGCGCGTGGTTTTAAGAAGGAAGTGGCCAACGGGCCACTTCTTTCAAAAAAAAAAAAAAATTGCTGTGGCCGACAGGCCACAGCTTCTTTTTCTTTTTTAATGGGAAAGGAAGTGGCCTCCGGCCACTCCTTCCCATTAAAAAACAAGGAAGTGGCCTCCGGCCACTTCTTTCCCATCAAATCAACGAAAGAAGTGGCCGAAACGGCCACTTCTTTTCTGTTAATCTGGGATGAACAGCACGATCTTAAGCCTCTCGTTCGGTTATAAAAACCGAACGAGGCTCACTTCTTTCCCAAACAATTTGAGGTTGAGAGGTTCTATTTAAGGTGCGGAGACGGAAAGATTTGAGAGATAGCGAGGAGGAGGTCCTGCCCAAAAAATCCAGCGGAGACTATTTAAGGTGCGGAGACGGAAAGATTTGAGAGATAGCGAGGAGGAGGTCCTGCCCAAAAAATCCAGCGGAGACTATTTAAGGTGCGGTTTTTTTATCCTATATTATTTCATTAATTTTGTTAATAATTTACTTAAAAAAAATAGTTTATAAATTACTTAAATAATAAGATAATGCAAAAATTTACTTTATTAGCTTAATTTTTTGATAAGTTGTCCTTTTATGATAGAAATGGAGCCATCAAGAAAAACAAACCCTGCAAAGCGTGATATTGGCTGGTCTTATGGGCGAAGACTTGGAAGTGAGGGGCAACGACACCAGTTTCAATGCAAGTTTTGCGATAAGGTTTTCAAGGGAGGAGGGGTAACTAGGTTGAAGCAACACTTAGCCGGAAATTCCGGTGAGGTTGCTACGTGCCGAAATTGTCCTAACGAGATTCGTGTGCTGATGAGGCAGAATCTTGCTGAGGCCAAAGAAGCGAAGGAGATGGCTTCCAAAAAGAGGGCGGAGGTCGATCGCCAAGCGGCAGAGCCACCTTCCTATCACTCTAGGGAGCCAGAGGAGGTCGAGGATCTAGATGAGGAGGAGGCAGATATTCAGGCGGCCATGCATGCAAGCCTGGATGATCAGTGGCAGCAGGAGGAGGTGGCCAGGCATAGGGCTCGATTTGGGCCCTCTGCATACGAGTCGGGCGGCGGTTCTCGAAACACTAGACAAGATCCAGAGTTCTTGAGGACAACTTCAGTAAGGGAGGGCGTCGGCAAAGAACGTGGCCGGATTGCATCTATGCTGGGTAGTTTTGGTAGCCGAAAGAAGTCATCTAGAGGAGTTCCAGAAGGAGCGACAATTCATGATGTAGATCCGCATGCTCTCCCCAGTAGAGATTCAAGGCAGCAGAGGGTAGACACAATGTGGATGAAGGATAAGAAGAAAACTATGTGGCGAGCTATTGGATCCTGGTTTCACTTCAGCCACATCCCAGCGAATGTGGCAGACAATACATACTACAGGTCTGCCATTGCCGCCATACAAGCTGCCGGTCCCGGTGTAGCTCCTCCAGGCCCGAAGGATATATACGGTGAGCTTCTTGACAACAATAAGGAAGAGCTGGAGAATTGGATTGACTCCTACAAGAGCAAGTGGCCCATATATGGACTAACCATCATGTGCGATGGTTGGACCGGTCCGACCAGGCGGAGCATCATCAACTTTCTGACATACTGTGATGCTAAGACCTTCTTCCACAAGTCGATTGATGCTTCGGCTTATGTGCACAACACCTCGTACATGCTGAAACTTATGGAGGATGTGATTGATCTGGTAGGAGAGGAGAATGTCGTGCAGGTCGTCACTGATAATGGGCCGCAATATAAGGCTGCCGGGCAGGTCTTGATGGAGCGGCGGCCACATATTTTCTGGACCCCATGTGCTGCACATTGTATCGATCTTATGTTGATGGACATTGGAAAGATCCGTAGGGTGCAACAAACGGTGGAGACAGCCCAACGCATTACGAGGTATATTTATAACCATAACTGGGTTCTTTCATTGATGAGAAAGTATGCAGGGGGAGAGATTCTGAGACCAGGAGTCACACAGTTTGCTACCAACTTCATCGCACTTGATAGCATACTCGAGAAGAGAGGAGCCCTACGTCAGATGTTTGCCAGTCCCGAGTGGTATGATAGTAGATATTCTTATGCCGGCACTGAAGGGAGCAAGATAGAAGACTTGGTGACGAGACAGCCATTCTGGCAGCGGGCTACTACAATAGTCAAGGCTATCAAACCATTATATGAAGTGCTGCGGGCCGTAGATAGCGAGATCTACCCCCAGATGGGGTTTTTGTATCACATGATGGTTAAGGCAAAGGATCAGATTATGGAGGCAGATCCAGCACATGGCCGGTCATACATCAACATCATTGAGCAACGGTGGGGAGCGCAAATGGGTACGGAATTACATCTAGCAGGTAAACTAAGATATAATTATAGTGACAATTATAGTGATGGATATAATTATATAATTATGCTAAGATAGTCTCGTATATGTGCAGCATACTACCTAAACCCCCGGTTTCAGTACAGCATAGATGGAATTGGTATGGATGAAACACTTCTGGATGCTTTGCGTAATGTGATTTACAAGATGGAGGCAGATCCAGAAAAAGCGGCCCTATGTCTTGAAGAGGTAATTATGATTTAGTAATTACCAGCATGTGTAAGTATATCAGCATCTTCAATTATTAACATGGTTTTCTTATGCTTATTTTTCACAGAGCAAATTATTTAGAGAGGGCAGCTACAGTTTTGGCCAACGAGCGGCTGTCGTCAGCAAACACAATATGAATCCAGGTACGTGACACATCAGGAAAACATTCACCTGGTGTTACTTAGTTACTATTATGGAACTATCATATATGTAATTTTCATAAATATTTTTGCAGCTGAATGGTGGGTGCATTTTGGCGGATCCGCGAGAAATCTAAAGCGGATAGCTATCCGGATCCTCTCCCAAACAGTCTCCTCTAGTGGATGTGAGCGCAATTGGCCCACTTTCGCCCTTATCCACAGCAAACAAAGAAACCGTTTGACGCAAAAGCGCCTCAACGACCTTGTTTATGTGCATTACAATTTGCGGTTGAGGCTAAAGTGCATCCAGGAGGAAGTGGAGCTCAAGTAGACAGATCCGATTTACGGGTCCTTCACCGCTGATGACGATGATCCACTACTCGGCTGGCTTGTAGGCCAGCAGCAGGAGCCCGAGCTTGACGAGCCAGGATCGCCTCCACGACCAGCTACCTTCATAGCCACCGAAGCTGGGGTCGATCCAGAGCAATGGGCTGAGCGCAATATTCCACGCACTCCCAGAGCTGATCAGCCGCAGGCACAGGGGAGCCAGACAGAGAGGGCCAGGAAAGGAAAACAAAGAATCCCAATGGAGAGTGTCGAGGAAGAGACTTGGACTAGCAGCGATGAAGGTTCTGGTGGTGATGGATCTTCTAGCCATGGAGGGAGCGGAGGACAGTATGGTACTCATGAGACACAGCCGGAGGGTGGTCTTTATTTCACCGGTGAGTCCCAATTTATGGGTGCTACACAGGATACGGACCACGGTCGACCACCTGATAGAGATCGTGAGGATATTATTGGATATAGAAGACGGGCTCCTCGAGGTCGTTCAGGAAGACAGGATACGACTGCAGATCCGACAACATACGGATACGGATTCTATTATCCACAGCCTCAGCCTGACGAATACGGATATGGTGCATTGGATTTTGCTTCCGCCATATTTGGATGGGCCCCTACACAATCAGAGGACACCTCTCAGAGCCAGAGCGTGAGCGAGAAATCCGACAGTTCTTATAACCTGGCGCGCGTTCCTTCTGATTGGGTTGATTTGCCTCCTCCTGATTATACTTATGATCCAGATATCTACGAGAGCCATCGGCACTCGTCCCGATTTTAGATATCCTAGAGTACTTTAAATGTATGTAAATGATTGTATCTTAATTTGAAGATATTTTATGTGTATGATTTTATCATTTGGAACGGGAGGAAAACATAACATGCAATAATGCATCATATATGTTTCAAATTTCAACCCTAAATTTAAATATGAAAATATCAAAAATCATGAAAAAAGTAATAAAAAAACATCAATTTTCACTTAATTTAAGATCCAACAGAGACAGCATTAAAAAAAAAAAAAAGTCTGGCTCGCGGAGCCCGGCCGGTACCGTACCGGTCCGGACCGGTACCGTACCGGTCCGGCCGGCCACCGGTACGCCGAGCCGGACCGGTACGCCGGACCTTGCTTGTTAGTCTTTAAGTATTAACATCTATTCCGCAATGGTGGTATTTCCTAGAAAAAATATTATTTGGTTTCAGTTTATTGGAAATCAATATGGATGTGGTGGCTAGCATCTATCAATATATCAATGATAAAATCAATTTACTATTTACAAAAGAGAGGTTTAAATTATTTTTCTGTATGATATGAAGTATAACAAATAAAACAATCAAAACCATGGGCAGGTTTGCATGAATTTCACTAGCTATTAAAAGCGGTAACTATTAAAATCTATCCTTTGGGTGCTAAACAATCTAGGTTATGTAGAAACCATGCATTCCAAGCATCAGTTTTTCCTTGCTTTCTGGACACTCCAGAATATCACAAAGTTAGGCCTCGAAGTTGTTGGGCATTGTTGAGAATCTTAGAAGGCAAATTTGTGGGGCCTTTGCAAGTCACATAGTCTAATAAATGATTTTCAAATTAATACTGAGCTTCCTATCATTTTTTGATCTTCTTATGACATCATTATACAAGCTTTTACAGCAGTAGTATTTTATAGACAAGCAGATGAACTGCTTGCTGAATGTGCAATGTTTTTTCATGAATAAAGTGCTAATTATGCATTTGTTATGATTTCATGCGTCATACCAGTTCCAATGATAATTTTACATCCTCATTTCTGTTTTCCTTTCATGATATTCTTTTAGTGGGTGTTCCCTTTTTTTTTCTTTTCCATCTTCCTTGGCAATTGTATATTGTTATATTGATCGGTCCTTAATACCCAACAGAGAAATATTCCTAAGGATGCTTTTCAGTTGCTGTTTCCTGAAAATAGGTGAGAATTTCGGTTTGCAAGTAGATTAGTTACCTAAAGCTATGAAGGAATGAGAGCTGGTGGAATAGCAAGGTCTAGAGTGCAAGTTCCACATAAGTAAACTTCATAGCGTTTATAATGATATTAGGTACTTCCAGTGTTAATATTTTCTTTGTTAAATATTTTATATTTTTCAAGGGAATGAAATGCATCTCTTCAGTCTTACATACTTTTAATGAGTTGATGTAAAGCAAGGTTTAGTTTAAGGAAAAAAAAAAAGTGGTCTACCACCTTAAAATCCAATAAGCTGATTAATTTTTCTTTTATTTTTTCTATTTAGATGCCATATTTGGATCAATGGACTGGTCTTGAAGGAGATCATTCAAGTTCTCTTTCAGGGGCGATAAAGGTTCTGCAGGATGCTTCACTTCGACTTCCTGTCATCGGGGATGTGAAGGTATATTATCCATAGGCTTTTTCTTCATTTTCTACTCCTTGTCATCGGTTTCTGTTTTTACACTATGCTTATTGTAAACTTTGGACTGTCAAATTTGCAGGCAGATATCAGTGAGCTTGTTGAAGTTCTGAAATCTGTGTTGGATATACTGGAGGAATCATCTTCTTGTGTCGGGAGGTTTCTACCACAGGTGTGTATGAGAAAAATTTCTTTGAATCCATCTTGATTTCAGTTTGACTAGGCATGTAGAAGAGTAACTTGGATGTGATTGATAAATTTTAAGATACTTAATCTCCAAGGAGTGAGTTGGTGATGGATCCCTGGGAAGAATTTTGTAGGGTATGCATATGAAAATGTTATAGATTAGGCACGTATAAATTGTTCCACTCAGGAACATGAGAATTAGATGAATAACTCTGAATGTAGCTTTTATGGTTTTAATTTTAAGTTGCAAGATTAAAGTAAATGATGTCTTTCAAATCCTTGGTTTCAGTTGGCAAGTATTTTGCCTCCATAATTCTATCTTCCTTTTCTGTGTGCATTTATACGTTTGGAATGTGTATAGGTGGAAGGGGTGGAAGATATAATCTCAGACCTGGCAATGGTAGTAAGCAGAGAAAGAGCATTGTTTGAAGAGTTCAGATATCTCATATCCATGGTACATGAGTTGCAGGTGTGTCTCCATGCTATTTTCCTATAAGCTAGTGCGTACTGTTAAAGCATCCATTTGGTTTTTTCTCTCTTTTTCTTAATGCACTTACTAAGGCAAACATCAGTTTGTGTTCCACATACCTATATGTACACAAATTTCCCTTTTGCAATCTTAAACTAACAAATATCTGTATAGGTTTGTAGTTGTTTTTTCCCCTCTAATTAATGGATGCATTTATGCTATAAGTTCATTAGTAACAAAATTAAGGAGATTAACAGTATCAAAAGATTTACTGTTACTTGTCATCCAGGTGAAGGAGTGCAGCTTAAGAAGCCATCTAATTCAACAGAAGCAAAACTGTGTAAAGTCAGGCAAGACAAGTGGTGATACTTGATTGTACTACAGGAAACTGTTTCTACGCAACTACATTTCTTCCAAGTCTATTCAGCATACACCATAGTGAGAAGACAATTTTTTTCTTCTTCCATATCTTATCTAAATAAAGAGAAACCAAAAGCAGGAAGGGTTTCTTGTATAGAGTCGGTCTGTTCTTTCAATTGTTAGAGGGCCTGGTGAGTTCAATAATGGTTAAGATTTGGGCAAAACAGGTTCTTGTCTGAACCTTATTCCTTCCATTATCTGGCAGAAGA